>NW_011889088.1:185603-211396 GCF_000151845.1 Pteropus vampyrus | reverse complement strand
TGAGTTGTATATAAAAATAGTGTGCTTGCTTCCTAATTAAATGGTAACTTTAAAGCCCTATAGACACTTATCCCACTAGATTGTTGTTCCTAAGCCCCTCCTAATAGGAATTCTTTATCCCCTACTGCTGTCCTTGCAGGGGCCCGCGCCAGCCCTGCGCGCCCCGCAAAGGCGCGGGGACGCGTCCCCCGGGCCGCCGCAGCGCACTGGCGAGAAAGAGCTGCCCAGGAAGTAGGCGGCTGCCGGCGACTTGACCGGCGACGAGGAGCCGAAGCCCTCCTCCTCCCATGAGTCGCCCTCGGCCCCGCCGCTGGCCGCGTCAGCGCCCGGACAGGCGCCCCGCAGCAACATGTCCTCCTCCAGCTCCCCGGGGCTGCCTGGGGCAGGGCCGGGCGAGCGGCGGCGCTCGGGCCCGGGCTCTGTGGGGCTCCGCGCAGGCGGCAGCGGCGAGTCGGGCTCCTGAAAGGCCGAGTCCTCCCCAGTGCTATGGCCGCTGCCCTCCTCCTCCTCTTCTTCCTCCTCCTCCTCACAATCGCTGCACGGCGAGAAGATCAGCTTCTGCCGCAAGGTGCACGAGGCCCCAGAGCGGCGGGGCGGCGGCGGCTGCTGCCGGCTCAAGAAGCTCATCGCGCCCCTGTGGTCAGGGCAGAGGACCGGAGAGCCTGGACCCGCGGAGTCCAGGACACAGCCGGCCCAGGGGGCGGGTCCGCCACGTGCGACTGGGCGCGTCTGGTGGCCGCGGCAGCAAGTCTGCGTGGCGGTGTGCTGCGGCTCCGGTACGCTCGGGGCTGCGGGTGGCGGTGGCGGCGGCGATGCGGACTGCCCGGGAGAGGCGGGGCGGCCCGGCGCCGAGGATAAGGTCTCCGCAGGTCCAGCCGCGAGTTCGGGCTCCGCGGCTTCCCGCGACCGTTAATCACGTGAGTGTCCAGCCCACCAATCCCCGCCCAGTCCCGGGTTTGAAAAAAATGAAAGGCGCGACGTAGCCCGCGGGGGAGGGATTAGCTACGTGATTTTGGCGCGAACCCGGTGGCCCCGCCCTCCACTCGGCGCGGAGCCCGGACTGGGCGGGGACGCCCCCTGTTCCCCTCTGGCGTATGAGCGAGCCAGCCTGCGGGGAGGTTGGCTCGGCGCCGCCTGGACCCGGACGAGTTGGAGAGCTCAGGCGGCGCCTCTGGGAGTGGGCGAAGGAAGCCCGGGTCGGCTAGGGGGAGCCGAACGCCGACCTGGACTCGTTGTCCTAGCCGTCCCTCCCGCGCTCCCGGGTCTGAATTGGGACAGGGGGCCGGAGAGCGCCTCGGGGTCCCTGCGGGTCGAGGCGAGCGCGGAACCGCCGTGGCCCTCGGGCGCTGTCCGGGGAGACTGGCCTTCTGTTTCTCGTCCTTTTGGCACCGGGGCTTTGTGGGAGTGGCTGTCGGCAGTCACGTTCCCGAGTCGAGGTCTGAGCCGGAAATGTTGACTCCAGCCTCAGGACCTTTCCGGATTGTGCGAGCCGATTGCTTAGGCCGGACACCGAATCCGCTAGAAGACGGAGGCGCCAGTTCTCGATGCGAGGACATCGGCTGTGGGCGCGGCCTGTGGAGCCTCAGTTTCCCCTCAAGGTGGCTGTTAGGGTGGGAATGTGTCTGCAGCGAGGTGAGCTCCCCCAGGCGGTGGTCCACTCTGCAGTCTACCTCAGACTTGTCCAAAGTAAAAATAAACACCACAATTGGCCCTAGCATAAAACCGAGACGTGGCCGCCGTGTTTGTATTTGTTTGCCAGCACGTGGGCAAGAGTTGGAAAAAATGGATTGGCCCAGCTCACTGCAAACTTAAACGCAACTCCTATCAAATTGTGATTTAATCCGTCCCTTTTTGTCGCATATAAAAGTTTATTAATTTTTCAGGTGTAAATAACCCCATGGTGGATATTCGTCGTTCTTGCGTTGTTTTTTTCTCTATATGTTTTATTATTCTTTAGGATATATTCATAGAAGTGAGAATTACTGGGTCAAAGGATTTGAACTGCCAAACTGCTCTCCAGAAAAAAAATTTACGATCTCACTAGCAGTTGATTAGAATACACTCTTCGTGAATTCTGGACCTTAGTGGGTATTTAAAGTTTGTTAATGTAGTTTTGTTTTGATATTAGACAGATTTCATGAACTTAATGCTCACTTACATTTCCAGTTTTTCTTAGTGTAGCATTTCTATGAATATTAACCCTTTGCCATATATGTCGTTCAAACATTTTTCAAAGGCTAAAGTCAAGCTGGATTTTTTAATAATGGAAACACATTCTAGTATTTATCACATGGGGAATTCCCTGAAGACATACAGTAAAAGTAAACACCTGTCTTCTACAGACATTTGCTAACTGATGTATAAATGCTTTTTTTACATGTTAATCCAAATTCAATTTTAAGCTCTTGGAAGGAAATCTGCCCTTTTATGTGTTTTAAGGAGAAGCGTTCTCTGATTCTTGGCTGCCAAAGCCAAGGCATGGTTTTTAGCACCCTCCCTCCAAAGCTTCCTCTCTTTCCTGATGACAAATACAATTTTTTGATATAGGTAATTGACATTTTCCCAATTTCATGTGAAATGTAAGTAAAAATAACTTTATAAAACTTATATTCCTTATGTGTATGAGTTGTATATAAAAATAGTGTGCTTGCTTCCTAATTAAATGGTAACTTTAAAGCCCTATAGACACTTATCCCACTAGATTGTTGTTCCTAAGCCCCTCCTAATAGGAATTCTTTATCCCCTACTGCTGTCCTTGCAAGCTCAAATCCCCTCCCCCCTTTCACTCTTTCATAACATCCTGCTGTATTTCCTTAACAGGCTTCTATCTGTCTCAAGCGTGTTGTTTATTACTAGCCCCTTATAGAAAATGAAGTCCCTGAGTGTAGGGACTTTTTCTATTTGTTTATTGCAGTATTTTGATTTGGCTTGGGTGCTCAATATCTTCTTGGTGATAATAGAGCCCTTACTTAAATATTTGTTGGTTTATTTTTTTCTCTTTCAGTATAAATTCAAATGGTACAGAAGTCTCTCCCCTACCCCTTTAGCCCACAGCCCAGGTCCCCTTCCTAGAGGTAAACTCTTAACATTTTTTTTTTCCAACTCAGTTTGGCCAACTGTTTGCCTAAACTGGGAGGTCCTTGAAGAAAGCTGAGGCAAAATGGCCTGAGTTCTCGTGGGAAGGGAAGTGTTCTTGGTCCACAGCCCCAGTACGTTGAATTCTTGGCACCCACGTCCTCACACAGAGTAGAAGAAATAAATACCCAACAAATGTATAAAATGACTGGGAGAAGGAAGGAATTACTTTAAAAGCCGGAAACAAGATTCAGTGTAAGAATCATTTCCTTTATAAAGCCTTCCCTTGATTTTCTACACTTGCAGGTAAAAGACGTATTCCATGCACCAGGCTTTCCACCACACCCGGCATGCACTACATAACATTTTTTGTTTACTTGTCTGGTTTCTCTCCCGCCCAGGGCTGAGATCAAGTTTTATTTGTCTTTAGAGTTAGAGCGACCAGCAGTGTGCCTTGGCCCCTGAGAAGGTACTTAATGTTTCTGGAGTAATTGAATTAAAATGTGTTGTTTAAAACAAAAGTGCCAAAATGAATAAGAAACCCAGGCCCTGCCTCCTTCAGCTGAGAACGTGGCACGGTGTTATGGTTTAACTGCAGCAATGTCCTAACTGAAATTCTAAATGATTGTTCTGATTTTTAAAATTTCATGCTTCTCTGAGTCCGGCACAAACTGTACCTCAGAGATGCGGTTACGCCCACATGCTCCAGGGCATATCTAATTCAAATTTCCTGTTCTTTCCCTACCCAGTGTTGTTTCTAACTATAATGTTGCTAAGCAACTTTTGCAGAATCCATGAGCATGTGGTAAAGTTGTAATAACTGAGTAAAAATTGTGCCTCTAGGTGTTGGCAGAACAAACTAAACCTGTTTATACCCTTTAAACAGATGACTTAGCACTTTAATACCACTATTATCAACCCATTCACCTTGCTTAGCAAAATAAGCAAGATTCCTGCCCTTAAGATTTGTAATTGAGATTCCTAAATTACCCTCTCAAACACTTTTTATACAAGCACATGAATATATGTGCATATTATTATTAACATAAGAATGCAGTTTTGAATGAAAGATCCTTCAGAACTAGGAACAAATTTTTCAGTCTGCAAAATGTTTCATAAAACTAGCCAGGCTTTACCAAAAGCTGAATCTTTTCTGGTTTATGCTTTTGGTTCTGGAGAAATAAAACTCCCCAGAGAAGAGCTTACTCTGATTTCTTAAAAAAAAAAAAAAAGTCATGTTGGTCAAATCTGTTTTTCACTTAAAAACCAAATGTGCTAAAAAAGTTAAACTGTCTTTCTTCATCTTCCTTGTTATCTTTACCTTTCCCCTTCTGCAGGTTCTCTCAGTAAACCTCACTCACTTCTACCCGGCTCTAACTGTTACCAACTGCCGGTTGGCCCCAGGAATCCAAATCTCAGGCTGGAATGTGGTAACTCCTACCCACTTCTCCTGTTTGACTTCCCAGGTATAGATTTCTCTCCTCTGTCACTTAGTACCCTCTGATGGATGACGTTGTTTGACCATTTCACCGCGTGTTCATCAGTTCACCCTGAGAATACAATACAATCAAGTCTAGTTTCTCCTTAGTTATTCAAGGGATTATTAAATGTGAGACTAGCGTTGTCCCATACAAATAGTATTCAATAAATTTATGTGTGTTCCTAATTATAGTAATGTTGTTTGAGAATAATCCACACTTATTAATGGCACTATAGTCAGTAAATGCAACGTTTGACTCCTGATGTCCCCAAAATAAGTTTGCTTAACACAGACAGTTGAGTTTGTGTACAACCAGTGAGGATAATCAAATCTGAACAGAGATAGTAATGATATAAAAAGAACTTGAGAAGCATAGCTCAGGAAAAGTAACCAGTCGAGTTTGTATTTTAATGAAGTAAATATTATTTCTTGTCATGCCTAAATAATCTTTAAAGACTACTAACATATTATTTCCGTTTATCCTTCTAACATTTAAAACAAAGGTAGATCAAAGGGAGATTTCATTATTTCCTTTAGGTATGGATTACATGCAAAAAGTTTGAGGATCTAAGAGTCTCATTCAGTTTTTGCTTGGGGTCTTCAGCTATGAGAAACCATTCTAGGGTACTGAAAAGTTATGTCTGTACATATACAAAACTTTGGCTATCACCAGCCCTATTAGTGAAAAAAGCCTTCAGGCCTGCTCCCAGTTATCTCAAGCCTTACACAGGTCCCCTAATCTTGAAAGACTTGATAGTCCACTGCAATCAGTCAGCCCTGTGGCAATGATACTAACTTTAAGACTTTTCCCAAGAGGAAACACTGACCAAATCATTCCTAGATAAGAGAGAGTTCTTGACCAACATATTTAAAACTACAGTCTGTGAAGCAGCCAAAACTTCATGCTTCCTATTTGCCATTTTAAAACTCCTTTCTACTAGAATGGAACTGAGTAGCCCTGTTTTATCCAATATTTCTTTGTTCTGTCCTTTACAGAAGCACAGAAGACTACTTTTATTTATATTTTTAATGAGGTCAATAACTGAAAAGATCACTTCCCAGAAATGCTATAAATAGGAAGAGTCATAAAGGAGTGCCCAACGGAATGCCAGTGCTCAATACACATTCGGGTAATTAATTGCCTCTCCTCTTGGGTTAGTGATATACACAGGAAATGACCTGCATGACCACGAGGACTGCCAGTTGTTTGCTGGCCACACTATGGTTATTTAAACCAGCTTTGTTCATATTACTGCAGCACAAAAGATGTGATGACTCTTCTCCAGTGAGTCAAGGGGCTCAGTCTCATTAGGAGAGGGAAAGGAGATAAGGCAGACATCCCATGCTGGTCTTTTGTGTAGCAACTAAAGTGTGTTTGGGTATCCTTATGTTTTGGTGATTCAGTGGTGAGTCAGTTTTAAAGTTCTGTAAAAGGCCTTGTTCAGCTCAAACAGGAAGGATTGAGAGATGAGCTCATCCAGTAGCTAGTTGGATAGAAACTACCCAGTAGTGTGTGATATGATCAGCCGATTGGTGGTGTAAACATGTACAAAGAAAAACATACCAGTGAAGCCAAACTAGTTCCTGAATGCAGAAATTGGCTTTACTTGGCAGTCATCAGTTGCGTGCCTACTATGATCAAGCACCATCCATGTCCTACCCACTCCCCGTTACCTTTATACAGGTCAGAATAAAAGCGTCCCAAGAATTACAAAGAGCTGAGGTGCTTTTGAGGGAGCTAGGAAAAGTATAGTGCCAGCTATATGATAGGCACTGAGCAAGATGCTGTACACGTTTATCTAATCTTTACAGGAACTCTCAGAGAGAGGTATATTTATTCACATTTTACAGATGAAGAAAATGAAACCCAGATAGATTACATGCCTACATCACACAATCATAGAGCTAGTATTACTACTAGCTTAAAGACTAGCTCTTTCTACCCCAGCAAGAATGTGATAGGGTCAGGGTGAGAGCTAATTGAGACACTTGATGAAGGGAGGGTCACTGGACCCACATGGTGGGCCAGTATGATGCTACAGTCTTCTGGACAGCAGGCACACACACAGTTTGTAAGGTGTGAATGAGTGATGTGGGACCCAGAGAGAGTCAGACTTGCATCGTTATTTTTTTTTGTTTTACCACTAAACCTACATGTATTTTAAATTTTAAAATCAAGGGGAAAGATCACAAAGACTGATGCTGTGTAGAGAGTATGGGGAAATGCATTCTTATTTATATGGGGGTAGGTGTAAATGGGTACCATTTTAAAAGATTGTTTTGAATATTTATGTTACAATTTAAATATTGATACTCTTTGACCTAGCAATTCTACTGAAATGTTTGTAGAGATTTACAAAAATAAGTAAGAGAATATTTATCGCAGTATAAATTCATTCAGTAAATACTTAATAAGATTCTCCTGTGGGTCTGGCACCCCTCTGGGCACTGGAAACAAAGCAGTGAAACAAAAAGTTCTTACTTTCATGAAGCATATGAGGCCTCTGGTAGAGACAGACAATACTTAAGTAAATAAATGTACAGAAAAATATCAAGTAGTGACAAGTTCTATTAAAAAAGGAAGAGGAGGGTAAGAGCTTAAGAAGTGGTAGAAGATTGAAGGGAAGTGCTATTTTAAATAGTATGATCTAGTAAAGCCTTTCTGAGAGAAGGCAGCATTTGATCAGGAACGTGAATGAAGCGAGAGAATCAGCCAAATGGAGATCTGGAGGAACTGTATTCTAGGAACTTTTTGTTTATAATACCAAAGATTGGAAGCCACTCATATGTCCATTAAATACTAAGTAGTCACAGTTCGCAAAATAATGAAAGAGCCATATGTAGAAAATGAAAAGACACCTAAGATATAATGAAAAAAAAAAAGTGGCAAAACTGTATGATTCTATATATTTACCACAGAAAGACATTTGGAGAAATATCCCAAAAATGTTAAAAAACCTCACTTCTAAGGGTTGTTGTATGGATTGAATGGGAGAACAAGTCAAGGTACGTACGAAGGTGCCAATTAAAGAGACGGCCAGGAGGAGGGCCTTATTGTTGTCTCTAAAACAGGATAGGGCAGACAGAATTATAACACAAGTCCTGAAGACCCATTCCCTTGCCTTTTCTGACGTAGTTGGATCTCTCCTCTCACATTTCTGATGCCTGAGCCCTCCTTGCCTTCCCTGGCTTCCCGGCATCCCTAGCTCCTTCCTCTCTAGCTTTTCTCTTGGGAAAGGAGTCTGTACTTCTGTTTTTGTAGCCTGGATACTTCATCTGGAGCAGTCCTCCTGCCCATCTCAGAAAAGGAGCTTTGCCTTCTGACTGCAGTCTGGTAAGGTGTTGGTGAGAAATTGGGCTTCCAGGATCCCTCTGATTTATTATAGGCTCACTTTTTTTTTTTTTAATTTATAAAAAATTTTTTGATTGTAGTCGACATTCAGTATTATGATAGTTTCAGGTGTACAGCACAGTGGTTAGACATTTATGCAACTTACAAAGTGATCCATCCCTTCGATAAGTCTAGTATTCACCTAACACCATACATAGTTATTACAATATTATTATTTTTTCATTAAAATTATCGGAGTGACATAGGTTAATAAAATCATATAGGTTTCAAGTGTACAATTCAATAATACATCATATGTTATTGCATTGTGTGTTCACCACCCAAAGTTAAATTTCTGTCACCATATACTTGACCCTATAATATTATTATTATTATTTTTTGCATAAAAGAGTTAACTGCTTTATTCATTAAAATTCTGTTGCTTGGGGCAATGCAGTTCCCCTGACCAGCAGCATCAGCACTAGAATTCCAAGGATAGGGCCCAGCAATGTTTTAACAAACCCTCCAGGTGATTCTGATGCCTGCAAGCAAAGTTTGAGAACTATTGGCTTCACCTTACAATATTATGACTATTCCCTATGCTGTACTTTACATCCCTGTGACTATATGGTAACTGCCAATTTGTACCTCTTAATCCCTTCATCTTTTTCACCCAGTCCTCATGTCTTCCATCTAGCAGCCATCAGTTTGTTCTCTGCATCTACGAGTCTGTTTCTGTTTTGTTTGTTTGTTTTTTTAGACTCCACATATAAGTGAAATCATATGGTATTTGCTTTTCTCTGTCTCACTTGCTTCACTTCTAGGTCCATCCATCTTGTCATGACTGGTAAGATTTCATTCCTTTTCATGGCTGAGTAACATCCCATTGTATATATGTACCACATCTTCCATATCTTGGCTATTGTAAATAATGCTGCAGTGAACCTAAGGATGCATATATCTTTTATAGGCTCACTTCAAAGTGCAGAAGAAAAGGCTTCATCCCTGATTACTGGCTTCGGAATATTAACTGAGCCAGTAGCTCAGTTTGGGGGATAGGATTGATCACACACACTTCTGTCATTGTTGACGGAATCACCTGCCTCCATCAAGGTGATTTTTGAAGCAGCCAAGCTTTAAGTGTTTGATGCCCACTCCTACTGCCACCCCCTTCCCAGCTCTGCTGACTTCTAGGGCCCCGTGATTGTTGGAAACCAGAAAAATGACCGGCATAAAATAAATACACACAAAAACATGTTCTGTGCCCTTACACTGTTTCTAACCATTTTTCATTTGATTATTTTGGATTTCTATGTAGACAATCATGTATTTGACAATAATTCTTTCCTTCCTCCTAGTATTTATGACCCTTATTTTGTTTTATTATCTAATTGCATTAACACTTCCAGAACAACATTAAATAATCAGAAAGGTGTTCAGTGGCTGGTTAGCTCAGTTCACTAGAACCTGAGGCTAATAATAAGTGAAATGGTGAGCATCCTTGTCTTGACTTTAATGGGTATATTAAGAAAAATATTGGTTGTTAGCAGCATTATTCACAGTGGCCAGGGTATAGAGGCAACTGAAGTGTTCTACAATAGATGATTGGATAAAAAAGATATGATACATATATATAATGAAATATTACTCAGCTATAAGAAGAGATGAAATACTGCCATTTACTACAATATGGATAGATTTTGAGATAATCATGCTAAACAAAATAAGCCAGACAGAAAAAGTTGAAAACTATATGATATCACTTATATGTGGATATAAATCTAAAAACAACAAACATAACAGACAGAGACTCATGGATATGGATAGTAGACTAGTGATTACCAGAGGTGGGGGGAGGGGAAAGGTAGATGGGGTAAAAGGAGTCAAATATGTGGTGACAAAGAAATCTAACTATGAGCAATGAACATACAATGCAATATATATGACACTGTTGAATTATACACTTGAAACTCATTGGATTTCATTAACCAATGTCACCATAATAATAATAATAATAAAAGAATAATATTGGTCGATAAGATGTGTATATGTGCAAGTGCACAGTATAACTGTTATATTAAGTATTTTTCTTTTATCAAGATATTTCTGAGTGAATATTAAATTCTGTCAAATTGGTATTTCTCTTAATTTGCTTTTTCTCTTTTTATTTATTTATATGATGAATTCGATAATGGGTTTTCTTATATTATACCACTATATCCTTCCTAAAATAAATGTGCTTAGTCGAGTTGTTTTTAAAATATACTGCAAAATTATGTTCATTATTTTGTTTAGGTATTTTGCATCTATATTTATAACTAGTTCATAGTATTTATATTGTATAATTTTTATAAGACTTTGGCTTTGTGAAATGCTGGGATATTTACCTCTTTTTCTATGCTTTGGAATAGCTTTGATAGTATAAGAAATATTGATTCCCTGAAAGTTTGAAAGAACTTGCTCATTAATGTATCTAGGTTCAGAATTTTTTTTTTTTTGAGGTATAGCTTTTGACAGCTTTATCCATGATTATTTATCTGTTTAGATTTCCAATTTTTTTTGAGTCATAATTGGTAATTTATATTTCCTCGAGTCAGATTTTAAATTGTATTAGCATCAGATTGGGCAAAATATTCCCTTGTGTTTCCCATCATTTCCCTGTACCGATAGTTATAAACTTTTTCTCATTCTTAATTTAACTATGTATTGTCTTTCCTTTTTATTATGTTAGCGGTTTATCAGTTTTATTGTTTGCTTCTTCCTACCCCAAAAGAACTAGATTTTAGATTTATTTATTAATTATATTGTTTTTTCCATTTTGAAATAATTCATTTTGCTTTTATCTTTATTAATTTCCTCCTTTCATTCACTTTCTGTAGATTTTGCTTTGCTGTGACTTTTTTCCCTTCTAATTTCGTGCATTGTTGGCTTTGTTAATGGACTTTTGTTTTTTCTTATTCAGCAATCAAAGTGTTTAAGGCCATGCATTTTATTGTGAATATAACTTTGGCTGCATTCTCTAAGTAGTGTTTCATTGAGTTACTTTAAATATAGTCTATAATTCAGTTTTTTAAACTTAGTATTGAAGTATAATACACATACAGAAAAGCAAATGTATCAAAACATGTATAAAAAAATATGTACAGCTTGGTGAATATTCACAAATTCAAGACCCAGACTGAGAAACAACATTACCAACACTGAGACCTAATTCATAAGGCCCAGTGAGAAATGAAAATGCCGAGTTCAGATTTTACTAAGAACTTTAAGATGGTGACAGCAGAGCAGTAAACAATTACAGGCTCTTTCTAAGTGGGTCTTTCTAAGTGCAGGACCTGGTGCCCATGACTCTGGTCCTGTCAACGCCCCTCTAGCTCTCTTCTCATCCCTAATTCCACCTCCCCATCAAGGGTTTCCACTTGACTTCAAACGGCGAGAATAGTTTTGCCTGTACTCTTTTGTGTCTAGCTTCTTTGGCTCAGCATTATATTTATGAGCATCATCTGTATTTTTACACGAAGTTGAAGAACATACATTCTCATTGCTATGTAGTTAAAACTAGTCTGTAATTCTGTTTTGGTGTGCTACTGATTGAAGTGTTGTTTAGGAAAACTTGAAAAATTTTCCTAGTGGTTGAGCACATTAGGCTGACTAAGGACTAACTTCCTAGTTTCAGGCTCTTTTTCCTCTGAATGAGTGGGTCTTTACTCAAAGAACATATAGTATAAGACAGTGATCCTTATTCCCTCCTCATGTTCTTCTGATACCTAATAAGGATGAAAGAAGAAGAAAGCTAGCTAAAGAGAGTTAGAGCGTTAGTTAAAAACAACAGGTTTTTTTTTACTCTCTCCAGGCAGGGTTTTTTTTTTTTTTTTTTTAATAACTTCTCTGTAGTAGCACACACTGATTATTGCAGATAAAGGGGCTGACATTGTCTTGTCAGCCTGTAAGTTGCCAAGGAAACTGGAAAGAAATTGGGTCCTTCCTTGTCAAGCCAAGGTATGTACAGCACTTCTATTGTGGATCTAAACAGGGGCAAGGTGCCTGTGCATGTCCATTAACTCAGGCTGTCCTGGAAAAGTGACCAGTGGGCCCTTTCTATTTATGAGGGCAGCTGAGTGCAGTTCTGACATTGAGAATGGCTGGATATTCAGGGATGAATAGCCTAGGTAAGTAGTACACCAGTCTGAAGATTACATTGCTAAAAGCCAATCATACTTTGACCTAATTTAAACCTAATGTTGAAACCTAAATTCAGACTATTTTCTTACACTCAGTTTGTACTGGCCAGCCTATAGCTCAAATTTGATGACCAAACATAGAAAATATTTTAACAAAGTGCTGTTTGTTTGAGGTACAGGGCCTCAGTAATGTCATTGGAAATCTTTCTTGAAAACAATTTTATTTTAAAATAGATAATAAAAAGTTCAAAATACAAAATTCAAAAGGCACAAAAAGGTATTCAGTGAAAACTCTCCCTTTCACCTCCAGTTTCCAACCTATTCCCCAGAGGCAACCAACATTATTATTATTATTATTATTATGTATTGTTTTAAGAAATGGTCTGTGCAAACATATGTAATCTTTTAAATGTTTTATAAGAAATTGTAGCATATTATGCATACTGTTCTGCTCCTTGCTTTTTTACTTAATATTTTTTAGAGAGTGTTTCATATTAATGCATATAGGACTGCATCATTCTTTTTAAAGGCTGCATAGTATTCCATTGTCTGGATGAACCATAATTTTTTTAAAGGTTAGTTTTCTGTTTTTTTAGCAGCTTGATTGAAGTAAATTTACAAACCATAACATTCACCTATTGAAAGTATGCAATTCAGTTAATTTTAGTGGATTTAAAGAGTTAAGTAACCATTACCACACTCCAGTTTTAGACATTTCTATCACCCTGAAAGTTTTTCTATATCCATAATTTATGTTTTAATCATTTAATTAAACTTTGTTTTCCTTTTCAGTAATTTATTTTAACATGTCCTAGGGTTGAGATCTTTTGTTTTTAGAATGGTGAAATTGTGTTAGAAGAGCATTTTGAACCTAATATTTTAAAAAGTAGCTATTCTCCTTTTCATTCAAGGCTGCTATGAATTTGGAGAGGGAGATATAGGAGATCCTGAACATTCTGCCAGTGAGCTACTTGCTTTCCCTCCTTCCTTCTCTCTTCACCAAAATTAGTATGGTCTTAAGAATGATAGAGGGTTGGAGGAGATGGGCAAGCATCGACTCTCTCCCTCCAGGTGATTGGACATGATAGACGGTAGCTAAGTTACAATGGCTACAGACTACCCTGAGAGAAGTGGGAATTAGAAGGCAGGTCACCTCTTTGTATTTACTAGCACACCATCTCGGACGGGCACACTTCATTTGGCTGATGGTCACCGGGGCTAATCAGAGAATGTGTGTGTCTTATTCTACCCACAGACTATGGCAAGCATACGTACTTGCAATAGAAGAGATGGCAGCAGAAGGATACATACTGGTAGTAGTGTCATCACAAGGTCCAGAATGTGAAAATATTATAGGATAATCTGTTGCTGTGGTTTTGCATTTCTCTATTTTCCCTCAGCTCTACTCACTACTCTCTTGCCTTAAATAAAAAGTTATCTATAATTAACACTACAGAATGTGAGATATCACACTGAAATACACAGTGGAAATAAAAATGATTTTTCTGATTCTGTTCTTCCAAAATTAGAGCATTTTATTTGTTTGTTTTTCTTGGGCCTTTTTTTCCTCCTTTTTTAAAAATAAGACTTATGTACCCATTACTATTAATATACAGCGTCATTTATATTTTTATTTTCAAAATCAATAATTCTCCACTCAAAAATTAACAGGGTGGATCCTGTTATCTTCATCTCTAACGTGACAGAGAGGAGAGCAGATACACAGCATGATCAAAATAGAGCCCTAGGGGAAGAGTTGGCGGGGGAGCTCGTGTGCCTTCCCCACTGCCAGCTGCTACCAGGTATCCGCCCTCCCAGACTGGCAAGGGGGAAAGTGCATCTGCAGGAGGAAGTCACTACCTGCTCATCCTCAAAGTCCTCCCTGTTAGGGTGTCCTCCCTCCTGCCAGGAAGGGCCCTTGTGACTCAACTTGCAAAGAGACGCCAGAGCCATCTGTGTGCTCCAGAAATCTCAACTCAGGGGCCAGAAAGAACAGGAGCCTGAGGAAATCTTTGCAGAAGGTGAAATGCCAATGGGCCGCTTGATACAGATGCCCTTGTGAGAGCTGCCAGTGTGGATGGAAGCCTTTCGGTGCCTTTTCATGAACTAATCTCTGAGTAGAAGATTCTGGTTGCCATTTCCTAGGGGCCTGGACCTCTATGGTATGACTTCTTGGTAGATACCTTGCTCCTGAAGGAGGTCAAACTCCAATGCTAATGAATGGGTAGGGACATGGAGAACCAGGACAGGGATGAGGATTCCCCTTCAGCGGGCACTTCCTTCAGAAGCCCTCTTGGTCCCTGGGCCAGACTAGGTGGGACCAGGGGCATTGAGCTCTCAAAGCTATGATATGCTGTGTGTTAGTTTCCTGTTTGTGTTGTAACAAATTTCCACAAATTTGTGGTTTTAAATGACAAAGTCATTCTATTACACTTCTAGAGGTCAGAAGTCAGAAATTAGTTTTACTGGATTAAAATCAAGGTGTCAACAGGGCTGGTTCTTTCTGGAAGCTCTGAGAGGAAAATCCTTTTTTGTGTGTGTTTTCCAGCTTCTGGTGGCCACCTGTATTCCTTGGTTTATAACCCCTTCCTCCGTCTTCAAGGCACACCATGCCAGTGTCTGCTCCTGTCACCACAGCACCTTTTGCTCTGACTGTTTCTTCCTGCATCCCTCATATAAGGACCACAGCAGGTGCACCCAGATAATCCAGGGTAGTCACCCTATCTCAAGATCCTTAATTACATCTGCAAAGTCCCTTTAGCCATAAAAAATAACATTCACAGATTCTGAGGATTAAGAAATGGACATATTTGGGGGGCCATTATTCAGCCTACCACATCGAGTGACCACTCCATCCCAGAACTCCCCAAAGCAATCCACCCAGAATCTTCTAACAGTGCTGAGGCTTAGAGGAGCCAGAGGCAGCAGGACTCTCCCATAATTTAAGCAGTCCTCCTTTAGGTTGTTTTCAAACTTTTGCTATTGTGCAATGAGTGTTTGTGACATTATTTCTCCACATGTGAGTATATTCTTAGGAGACATTAGGAGTATAATTGCTGGGTCAAAGGAGATGTGTGCTTTCCTCTGGGATCATGGACAGGTAACCAAGGTGGATTCAATCCTTGTGAACTAGATCAGAGTTTGGATCTATAGGCAAGGCAGCAAAAGGCGTTTACCCCAAGAGTTGCTGTCTGTGGGATAGGAGCTATTTGCACCCTGTTGCCTCTGGTCAAGGTTGATACTGGGTCCCTAGCCTGGCTCTGCCTCTGCATAAGCAAGTGATTTTCCCTGTAGGGATGGAGGAAGGTGGCCCTACAGATTTTCCCCTGAGACTGTAGAGTGAGATGCAGAATGCCAAATACGGCCAGCAACCTGTTCATCCATCAGGACTGGGCTTCATAGTATTGAATGTTGCTAGGAGTAAGTGACTAGGGCTTAGGACTCAAGAGCTGGCAGAGATTTGCACTGTAAGCGCATGTGTGACAATGATACTTAGTCCTCAGTACTTTATAGTCATGAGGATTGCAACTGGCATCTCAGGACTGAATCTCAGAAGTATTTCTTTGGTTATAAAGCTACAAGTGTTTGTCAGATTTGGCAAGGAGACAAAACGTCTCCAGGTTTGGTGTGGGCATTTATTTCCTTCATAATGTCATCCCGGTGACCTGAAGAGGCAGTCAGGGCCCTTCTCTTCCTGTCGCTCACTTTGTTTTCTCCCAGCATGAAGTGATTTTCTTCAAGGTTAGAGAAAAGACTGCCCCTGCCCAGGCACTGTCGGTTGCTTTATTCCAGAAGGAGGCGGTGAAGCAGGTAGTGTGTGGCTGTGGATTGCTTCCTGAACCTACACAGTGCTTCCTGCTGGTGGCTGACCTTAAGACTCACTAATAGTGCCTTTCATTCATTAACTAGTCCCTTTCTTTTTGACTTCGAAACATCCACAAGATTTCACCAGCTTCACAATAGTGTAGACCACCTTTGCAGAAAAAAGTGGTTCATTTTTCTATTGTTCCTGAGTTTCTGTTTAAAAGAACATTAAGCAATTTTAGGATGTTAGAAAAGGTAGTGGGGAAAAGCTTGTCCAATGAGTTTTCTGTGGGTAAAAGATCTGGTGAACATAAGCGCTGCTCCCAACCTGGACCTGTTGCACTCTCAGGATCCTTAAAAAGCCCTGTTACTGGCTTAGAGCAGAAGTTTCTTATTTACGAAAATAAGGCAATCCGCTAGCGGCAGCAGAGATTTTACATCTTTGCTGTTTTCCACAGAAAATGCGGAATTTGTCTGGAGGGCACCATGACTGAGTCTGTAGCCCAGATTAGAACTGTTTTGCACATACCCTTCTCAGGCTCTCATCTGAGCCAGGGCTTTGGAGAGATTAGCGCAGTCTGTGGAGACTGCTTTTTTTTTTTTTTAAGGCAAGGCAACCCTTAGTTGACTTCACAGATTGCAAGGACCTTGTCATCTTACAATCCCTTATTTTTTATTTCTTTTACGCTTACAGCACCTGATCTTCCTAGGTGGTCTCCCATCCAAGTACCAACCAGACCCGACCCTGCTTAGCTTCCAAGATCAGACGGGATCGGGCTTGCTCAGGTGGCATGGCCATAGACTGTGGAAACCTTTTGGATGCCTCCTGTGCAAAATGAGGCAAACAAGAGAAATTTAGGATTGACATTAGCTCAGGAATCCCATTTTCTTTCACTCGAATGCAGGAAGTGAAATGAAAAATTTTTGCCAGATACTTTTTATTTTAACTATTCATTCAATTATCCTGAATCTTGAGCAATTCTTTACTCTCAGCATGATTTTATTTCCTTCAATTTTAGCGGTACCCTGGAAGGAAATGAAACTTCTGCATGGAGAATTGAAGATTCTCTGTACCTCTCAAACCAGGGGAGTTTAGAGCACAAGGGAACAGCTAGTGGTGACCTGTTGCTCTGCAAGGCCTCCTGGAGTTACCAGGAAGTTGAAGTTCCCAATCATCCTAAGGGAACCCATAATCTAAAAGGAGAAGATAGTATGTGCCTAAAACACAAGTCACACGCTGTGACAGCGAAAAGAGAAGGGCCGATAGAAGAGCTTTCCTCAGCAGGGCAGGTTACATAATCTGTGGGGCTCAGTGCAAAAGAAAATGTGGGTCCTCTCGGTCAAGAAGCAGGAAAAATGTGCCCTTAAAGGTACACATAAAGCCAAACAAAAGGACAAATAGTCAAAAAACAAGGACAAATAGTGTATGATTCCACATATAAAAGATACCTTGAGTAGTCAAATGCATATATATTCTACTTCTCATGGTGTTTTTTGTTATTTAATGTCATTCTAAGTAAAGAAAATTAAAGACAAAATTTTAGCATGAATTTTACCTTTCATCTTTATATTACCCAATGCCAGTTTTAAATGAAACTGTCAGAGTATTTAACTTGTATTTCGGATCACTGAAATTATGCCATTGGAATCCTGTGGCTCATCTCAGGAGGAGGGTATCTCCATCTGGCTAAAAGAGGCAAACATGAGCCAGGAAAAGGTGGAAGGCGGAAGTGAGGATTCCCTGGGCACAGAGCCTGGAGAAAGCTCTTGAGGGCATGGCCCCTCACAGGTGCCTGGGGAAGCTGCTCTCCTGTGCTTGATAGATTCCCTCATCCCTTCCCGCAACCCACCCCAGCCCACAGCAAACATGCTACGCCCAGGTATCTTCAAAATTCAGAGCTGGGACGTGCTCAGTACCTGAATGGGCAAGAAGCTCGCCCCTCTCAAGACTGCTGAAGCCCACTGCCCACCAGGAGCACTGTGCTAGTGTCAGTCTGGGGCAAGCATGGCCACTACCATGCTCCACTCCACAGGGTGCATGTGCCTGTCACTGACCCTCCTGCACTGGCCCCCAGGCCCCTGCCGAAGACAGAGTGCAGCATCAGCATCAGCAGTTGCAGGGTAAGGACAAGAAGGGGAATGGATGCGAGAACCCATCCAGGGAGGCCACAGCGGGTGGGACTGTGTAAGTCTAGTCTCTAGGCCCCTAGTGCCTGCTCCACTGTTCTATGAGACTTTACTTACAGAACATAGATTCAAAGATAAAATTATTAAGAATTTTAAGACTGCAATTACAGTGCCTTAACTCCCGAGTGCAGGACCCTTCTGAGTACAGGGTCTTTCTGTTCAACAGCACTGGCCACATGTCCATGAAGCCAGCCTTGTTCCTCAGGCAAAAGAAAAGAGGGTACTTGGCTGGAGTATTCTTTGAAAGATCCCCTTATCCCTAAAGGAAACCTAAGCATAGAAAGTGCTTACAGCGGAGGGGGTCGAGGCATCCTTTCTCCACTCTCCATGTGCTCCCTTTTCCTCCTTGACAGCAGACTTCAGCTGTACCCCTTTCCTTTTCACCCTCCCACTCCGTTTGCTGTTGGGGTCTGCTGATACTTGACTGGTCTACAATCTTATCTGAGCCAGGAAATACTGAACCAAAAATTCCTTGGATGATACATGGAATCCAGTCCATTTCAGTACTGACAGCATGATTTCCCAAGTTACTTACCTAGTCCCAAGGCTGTCATCCCTGAAGACACCATGTGAGACTGTCCATTTTGCCCCTGATGGACTGGTGGTGGGGTTGGTGAGTGGGCAGGGAGCAGTGTGGCCCTCTGGGCAGCTGCACCTGTAGAGAATTAAGGAAGCTAAGCCCTTATCGTACTCTGTATGATGCAGACTGTGGGCAATCTACTTTTTCTTTGTAGTGGCCTGGGGGTGTGTCTGGGATAGAGTGGGGATGTTTTTCTTGGACTGAAAGATTTGCCTTGAGCATCGTCTGGACCATATTGCAGTTAGGTTTCCACTGGCTCTATTTGCTAAAGTATATGCTTGTTTCATGAAGTGCCTTTTGGAGGTACTTCAACTCTGGAGGGCTCTTTTCTGCATCCTGCACTGTATAGAAACCTACACCAGCTTTACTAAGCAGCAACCATCAGCTGGAGCCCTCCCTTGGGAGAAATATGCCCCCTCTCTAGGCTTCTAGGGTCCCATTCCCAGGAAAACAGGTAGGGGACAAACCAGCAGTGCCCTTCTGCCCTTTTCTCTGGTGCCAGTAGGAATGTGTTTTGTTTTGTTTTTGAGCCGAGGGATAATCAGGTCCACTGGCACAGTTTGGCACAGTCTAGCACAGCCCCGCACAGCCTATCTGGTAAAGGAGCTGAGACCAGGGACGAACACGCTGGAATCTGAGCTAGGGCACATGGAAGAGGCCCGGGGAGGTCAGTGGCTTGGGTTTAGGTCCTGGGACACTGCAAGTCTTCCTGGCCCAGTGGAGGAGCTCCCTGTCAGCAGCTAGGACTGGGACTGGGAGGTGGGAGCACCGCCCTTTCACTTCGTAGATTCTGTTCTTTCTCTATCCCTCCATGCTGGCCCCTTTCTGGGCCTCAGCTGGGAGTTCTGGGTATGTTTAAATGTCTCTGTTAGGAATGAAGACTGGATCTGTGGGTGACTAAGACCTTTTCTAATGTTTTATGTCTATGAAGAGCTTTGAAGGGCAAGCAACCAATCCTCTGCACAACCCTAAAGGGATTCCTATATCAAATGAAGTCATGACCCTTTTTAGTAAGACTTCAGAGAACCTGATCAAAGATATTAAATAAAACTGCACACTTTTTCCTTTTTACTGTTAAGCTGGAAATGAAAAACAGCCACATTTTAGCTCTCCAGCAAACAAAAATTGGTGAATGACAGTGACTGAGTGATTGTTGCAGGAAAACCCTTCATAACTCCTTCTTTCTTTTGGACCTTGGCAGACCCTATGCTGAATTTCCAACATTAGAGATGGTTTTTCAAGTGCGTAGGTCATGAGGCAATCAGAAACCAAAGCTCGTCTTAACAATCTCTGTCACAAATTACATGAGAAGACAGTGATAGCATGGTGAAAAAGCACACTGGACTTGGCAGCCAGAATGGCTGGGTTCTCAAGTCTTTGTCTTGCCTCTTCAGAGCTGTATAGTCTGAGTTAGGCATTTAACCTCTTTGGACCCTCAGTTTCCTCTTGTACAAATACGGGGATTGTAAGTCCTATATATCTCACAAAATTGTTACAAGCACATAACAATCTATAGAAAAGTAGTCTTCTGTGCCTGATACACAGTGTACTCTCAATATATGCATGTTGGATTATAACTGATTATATTTGTGGTATTTTCTGTAACACTTCCCCCCACCAACATACCAATTTAATAAAACAAATATAAAGGTAACATTTTAAAAATTGCTGTATTCAAAATTAATAATAAACTTTAGGGTAATAAGCTTTAAAACAAAAGTACATAAGAAAAATAAATAATTTACACCAACCCACTAACCTAATTTTCAAAGTAAAGCCATTTCCAATAACAGCACTGCTATATGGGCTCCAGCCGATGGCTGAACTTTGATAGTTCATTATTCTTAAAAAACAGTAACAAAAACCTGAACAGTAAGTAAAGTCTTTAACAAAACCAAAGCACTGGATTTAACTTTTTAATTTTAAGTAACCAAACTTTATAATTTTATACATAATCCAATGTAGTGCTAATGTAATTAGCATTTCAGCTTGAAGAGTTGGTATTTAACAGGGATGGAAAACTATAATGAATAGTCTTCAAACCGTAAGATACAAATAAAAATGAACAAGTATACAGCAGAACAAAAACTGCAGACACTGTACTAAACTTGGGGAAATATCTGAAGGCTTTACATCCTTTATTATCCATGATGGCTTTTGGAATTATGATTGTTTGACATATAGAACCTTTAACATTTTAGATATAGCCTTTATTTTATTTTTTCACAGTAAGTTAAAAATCCATCATAAGACTCCATGAGACTTCACTGGTCTTGCATGAAGACTTTAGGAGTTTGCAATCTGATAAAAGAGTAATGTGAAAATTTACAGTATTGCCCTAATTTCATACTTCCTTGTACACAATGAATCAGTTTGTGAATCTATTCCAAGAGTTATATACACAAAAGTGTCAAGAATAAAATGTTCTCCACTCTTGCATAAAAATGTGTACAGTGTTTTAGGAATGGAAACTTCTCATTTCCTGGGCCCGGGCTTCGTGGATCTCTGCTGCCTAAAAATGAAAGGCTCCTCTTGCTTTATTGCTCCATTGTTCTTAAGGTTAATCATCCAACCCCGGCGTTTCTCCTTGTTGGATCCTGGATGCTATTCTGATGGCTTCTTCCAGAGATGGCTGTTCTCCAAGCTGAAACAGGAACATACACAAACCCACAGTAAAGATGATGCCAAAGGAATAGTATATGCCAGAAGTGGAATTTCTCTCTGACACCTGGGCTTGTTAAGATACTACTGCAGATCCAATCAGTGAGAGCACAAAAACAAATTCCTGCAGGGGAGAGTAATGCAGTTTCTTTATTTAGGATTTTGATAAACTTTCACACATGCAAGGGACAAAAGATGCTCATCTTTTCCAATGGAGAGATTCAGAGAGCTTCCTGAGCCTTTAGCTTCTATGTCCATAAACTAAATTAAAACCAATGGCTGGCATTTGCCTGAGTGTGTTCTAACCCTTTTCCGAGTAAATACATGAATGATTTCCCCTGAGGAAAGGTAATCTGCACCCAGCCTTCTAGATTCTCTGCTTGAATACAGTGATTTCCCAGAGAATGGTTTTCTTCTTAGTCTTCTGACATTCCCTACTGTAAAACAGGACTGTGCAGTGATTCTCAGATTTAGGGTCTATGTTTACACTAGGTTCATTTCCAAGGAGTAGCTCTTAAGTGTTTTATAGAATCCTGCCTAATTAGATGTTTATTTTGAGAGTTAAGATAGCTGGCTGGATGCCCATAGGGATATATACCAGAAGTTTTATTTATTTATTTATCTTTTGCTATACAATCCCCTAGAATATGCAAAGATAGTAGAGAACAAAGTGTTTGCTGGTCCCTTTGAATCCACCTCTAACAAAGCAGTTTCGTTAAAGTGACACAAATTGTTCTGTGCCCTGCCTCCTGTGAAGGTTATGCGTAAAGCGCAGTGTACATTGTTGAGAGGTACGAGCAGCGCTGCTGCCAATGGAGGGCTGCTGCCACTGTACTCACCTGAACTGCAATCTGGGTGCCATTGGATGTTGCCACTAAGGTCAGAGGTCTGGTTTCTGTGGTTACTAAGTGATGGCTGTGCTGTTGATGCCCCATTTCTGATGATGCAGTATGGAATGCTGCCAAGTCCTGAGCCACAATTGCAACCTTAAACAAAAAATACGCAGAAGAATTAAAACTATGGTTTAAATAGGTTAAAATCCATTTAATGAAAAAGATCTTCTTCAAAAGGAAAAACACCCTTCTGACTGTAGACTTGTAGAAGCCTAAAGCTGGAAGAGACTTTTTAAGTTGTCTACTCTGGACTACTCTTTTTTATTTGAGGAAGTTGAAGCTCAGAAAGAAGAGGTTTGTCTAAGGTTATGAAGTGAGCCAATGGCATGACAGGGTAGAGGACACTGGAGAAGTAAATCCACTATACTAGGCTCTGTTAACCAGGGGACATGTGACTCTGCCTAGATTCTATTAACCCTAAGTGGCTGCTTAGTAAGTTACACATGTGGACTAATTCACATCTCAAATGTCTGTTAATTCCCAAGTTTGGAGCAGTGGTAGAGAATATACTATTTTCTCCTGTTTATCTTTTGCATTTAAAATTAGATTTCCATTTAACTAGGAAAACTGAAAAGACCATTAGCATTACTGACAAATAGCAACATATCTAATTATATTAATTTCCTTTTTAGATTCTGTAGCATCTTGCCATCTTGTTCCTGAAGTGTCTAGCCAGAGTGGTTAAAAGTGTTTTTGTGGCTCTTAAACCACAATGTAGTTTTTTCTATGTAGAGAACATAGAAAATGGCATCAATTACTTCTGTTAATATGATATTCTAAAATTTCATTTGGCCAAACTCAGAGGAAGAATAGGTTAAAAACTAAAATTTCTATTTTACTTGATCATTAATTCACTAAAAGTGCTAGATTTTTTAAGTTAATAGATATTCATCTTGGATAAATCCCAGTAATGTTCCATAATCTAATAACAGAGAGCAGCCCAGCAAGAGCAGAGTAGCTGATCCCTTCTGCAGGTAACAATCACAAACTGTGGACAAAAATGTGAAAAAGCAACTATCTGAAGCGATTGGAGGATGAGAAAAAGCAGGCAGAAACTGTAGAGGATTCTCGAAGGAAGGGAACCATACTGGGTCACATCTATTTTTAAATAGGTTTTTCACTGAGGGTACTCCCTCAGTCTGAGCAGCACAGGGCAACTTAAGGTATCAGATAATGGAGTCTAGGACTGCCAGAATGGCTAAATATTGAGAGGAATATTTTAGAAGAAAACCAGAAGTCTGTGTGTGTGTGTAGGCGGGGGGGGGGGGTGTGGAATGGGGGGAGGTCTCCCAACTCTGTGTATAAATGCTACTCAAT
The DNA here is from genome assembly GCF_000151845.1 of Pteropus vampyrus. NCBI lineage: Eukaryota > Metazoa > Chordata > Mammalia > Chiroptera > Pteropodidae > Pteropus > Pteropus vampyrus. The sequence goes on along the minus strand of NW_011889088.1, from coordinate 187,887 downwards.
TCTTTAAGACCCAAGAACTGCAAACGTGTGGAGGAGGTTCCAGTAAATCTGGTAGAAAGCAGCAGCTGGAAGGCTGAAAAGCTGCGAAGAAATTTTAGTGACACTCTCCACAGGAGACAGAATTTAAGAGTTTCAATCACCAAGTTAGAGGGGCTGTACTATGCTAAAGCATACCCTTCAGATAACTCATAGGTGGAGTCTGAATACACCACGTGGATAGTCAACATCTGCCCAATGGCCTACAGTTACAGTCAAAAGGCTCATGGCAGCGGCTGGTCCTCAAGTGAAACCCGTAACTCTGTTGTGATCCCTCTTTGCTGGAAGCTGCCTGATTTCATTCTAGCCCTCAAAGTTTTCTCTCTTGAGAATTTTCCTAACCCATAGGCTACAGATAAGCTGCATAAGAATGTTTGCTTTAGGATTGCTATCTTTCCAGACCTGCAACTATAACTAATACAAGGTGTGTTTATCCAAGCTGGGCTATAAATCCATCCAGGAATCCTAGAGCCATAGAAATGGCTGCAAACAGGTTAGGTGGGACCATTCCATATGACAACATGAAAGCTCCTGTTTGGGGGATATATATATATATACATACATACATACATATACATATGTATGTACGTATGTGCGTGCGCATGCACACACATTTATACATTTATTTTTTGGCATAAGGTATAGTTAGCAAACGATAAATATGTCTGCATCATAGGTATTCTGTTGAGTTTTAACGGTTACATACATCTGTGAAACCATCACTTGAGACAGTACATCACTTGATATAGTACAAATCCTTCATAGTCCATGCTGTCAATTTCCTACCCCCAGCCAAACAGCACTTTCTGATTTCTATTGCATGGATTCATTTCGTCTGTTCTTGGATTTCATATAAGTGGAATCATACAGTGTGTAATCTAGTAGAATTTCTGGATCATAGGGTAGAGGTATGTTTTAACTTTATAAGAAATTGCTTAATAGTTCTCCAAAGTGTTTGTATCATTCTGCACTTTCACTAGTGTATATGAATGTTCTAGTTGCTCCACATCTTCGCCAACATTTGGTTTTGTTAGTCTTTCTTATTTCAGTCATTTTCCTGTGTCTGAAATGGCATTTCACTCTGATTTTAATTTGTGTTTTTTTGGTGACTAAAGATATTAAGCACTTTTTTGTGTTGCCATTCCTATATCTTCTTTTGTGAGGGGTCTGTTCAAATGAGCAATCAAATGATTTGCTCACTTAAATTTTTTAAAAAATTTTACTCATTTGTGTTGGTCTGTTCATCTTTTAATTATTGATGTGTGGATGTTATATATTCTCAATACAAGTTCACTGACATATATACTGTGAATATATTTTTCTCATTTTGGGGCTTATCTTTTTTCTTTTTTGCCATATGTCTTTATCTAATCATTTTCTTAACAGCATCTTTTGGTGAGCAGAATTTTGATGAAGTCCAATTTATCAGTTTTTACTGTGATGGTCTTGACTCTGTAAATTAATATAGGAAGAATGAGAGCTACTAATTTTGACAAACTCACTCACTGAACAGGGTAAGGTAGCTGCAGTGAAGCTTAACATTGCCTTCAGTATAGTACATGTACAGTTTTTAAATGTATTAATATCATTTATTTTAAGGGAAATGAAAAATTAAGACTATAAGGAGATAGATCAGATTGGCAAAGATCTAAAAGTTTGAAACCACTATGTTAACTATGCAGAGAGGAAGACACACTCTCAAACGCAGGTGGAAATGTAGATTGGCACAATCCTAGAAGGGAAGTTTGGCAACATTTATCACAATTACAAACATATATATCTTTTCACCCAGCAATTCCACTCTAGGGATTTACCTAGCAGATAGACACATACACATACAAAATTATATGTACATATTTGGTAAAAAATTGAGACTCAGAGGGATATGTAGCTAAAAAGCTGTAACACTAGGATTCAGTCCGAAGTTTGTGTGCTTAACTGCTCTAACACATTGTGCATCTATTAACAGTTTTGACACTGATATGTTTTGACTGATATAAAAGAAAAAAAGCAATTACCTGCTGCCCTTCTGTACCCTCGGCAGTTACCATAGCAACAGAGTGTGTTCCTGCTGAGGAGATGACTGCATCATGAGCAGGGACTGTGATGGGTGTGCCATCCTGTGTTACCATTGTGATAGTATTACCAATGGCTTGCATGTCAGCTTGAGATATGTTGACCTGAAATACAATGCATTTTACATGTCAGTTAACGTTTCTTGTTATATTTGGCAATCTTTATTAAGGCC
>NW_011889088.1:88671-184263 GCF_000151845.1 Pteropus vampyrus | reverse complement strand
AAGTGAAGGGGAGAAAGATGAATGGAATGGTACATGAGCTTTGTATTTTCCAATCTGAGTATGTTCTGCCTCCTAGCTAACATCAGCATCTTAACAGTTATCAACACAAAGGGCAGGTTAATCATGAGAGGTAAAGCTCTGAGATGGGTAAGGAGAGAGTTCTCCAGGGAAATGGCAAATATAGGAGGATAAAGAATCCCTATGCCTATTTCTACCAGGTGCTAAGACAACTTTAGCAGGAGCTTAAAAATGAAATCGTGTCTGCATTATTTTAGGCTAGTGGCATCTAAAAAGCGATATTGGAGAACCACCATTACACTGCCTTTCCTGGGAAATTCAAGATACCTGTTCTATTAATTCTGCAAAGCTAGTTGAGTGACTCCCAAGTGAACTCCCTGATTCTGGGTAGGGAGAGCAGCATTTTGGAAATTTTACAGGTTGGCCATCATTGACTTCCCAGGATCTTTTAATGATGCCACCATCACTCAGCTAAGGCTCTGCTGATTTCTCAATATTACCTCCTGGATCTAATCAGGCACCAAATCCTATCCCTTTTTTGAATTGTATTTCACATGGATCTGTCACTTTTCAAGCTTCAACTTCGCTGTGGTTCTGACCTTATCACCTTACTTTTGAACTATACCAGTAACACCCTCCGAGGGTCACCCACCTTCTCTCTCTCCTACTGATCTCCTTGCATGCAGACTTTTTTAGGCTACTGAAAAACCTTCAGGAGAGGTAGCACTGCCTACAAGCTGAAGACCAAATTTTATGCCTGATATTTGAGGATTTCCTCAACTGGGACCCAACCTGGCTTTCAAGCCCGAGTTCAGAGAAATATATATGATTTAACTTGTTTGGCTTTTGGTGGCTACTTACATGCTGAGTCCCATCCTGGGATATGAGTGTAACTTGTTGACTCAGCCCAGACTGGGTTACTGTGGCCACTTGTGTAGACACAACATCATCTCCTTCTACACCTGTAACATATGTGATCTGGGACCCTTTAAGAATATCTTCGCTCTGACCTGTTAAGAACAAATGAATCATTTATTTGACCAACCAAGATATTTAGAAAGTGGAAGATATTTTGTTTTATTTATTTTTAAAAAATAACTTTATTTTTATTTATTTATTTAAAAAAAATTTTTCCCCCTCTTTAATCTCACCACCCCCTTCCACCCCGACCTATGGATGTTGCTGTTTTCCTTAAGAACTGGATCTCTGAAGGTGGGGTGTCTCCTCCCACATGCTCGTGGCATGCAGCCGGGGCCTAGCACCCCCATTTTTTAAAGATATTTTAAATATTATAAAGGAGTATATACAAATTAAAGTACATATTAGATATATTAGAATATGTAATATATTCTAAATAATGAAAATGGCTTCCAGCACCTCCTTCCAATTCCTCTACCTCCATTTTTGCAAAGCCAAACCAAATCATAGCAGACCAAACCAAATCTTTCCACATCAAAGTTAAGTGTTCTAATTTTGGGAGACCTCTCTTATTCTCTTAGTTGGAATAATTATTGATACTGTGCATGTATGTTGGGGAAGAAAGAGGGGGGAACTGTACAGGAAGACTGATTGGCAAATAACCCTTCCAATATGGTAAGTATGCATTAAGTTCTTGCAGTCACTTAAGAAGCTGTTAAAAATGATATGACAGTCTTCAAAGACGTTAATCACAAATCCAGAATGGTGTGTAAATACAGCCTAAGAATACCAAGTTACTTACTCTTTAACACAAATGATTGATTGCAAGTCATCAGTACATAATGACATCACTGTGTAAAGACAATGTAATGGCATGTTATCTGAGATAAGGTTAATTATTGAATAAATGACAGAACAGGAACCATCATCTACTTCTTTACTTTATAAAGACCTAGCATGTAAATAGCATTTCAATAATCTATTACTGCTATACTTGACAACCAAGAGGATTACTGATCCTTCTCTTCTATCACTTTCCACTTCCCATGAAGGCAAGAGGGTAAATATATATTTTTTTCCTTTAAAGAAGGACTTAATATGCTAACTTAAGAGTAATTCTCAAAGTTTGATGCATACACTCATATGACTCTAGTCATATTGGTGACTATCTCCATGGTAGTCATTCCTTCATTTTTTTCTTGTCCTATTCCATAGCTGTTTATATACCATTATTCCAATAGGTTACAAAACCTAGGGGATCATATGAGAGAAAAGGAACACAAATCCATCCTTATTCTTGGAAAAACGATCTTAGTTGTTTTTTTTTTAACAGAATGTATATTATAGACTATTTTCTTGAAACAAGAAATTCTGACAATCTGAAATATCAACATTTAATGAAGAGTGAAGAAGCTTAAAAAAAAAGGAGGTGTCTTAAAACCTAAGTTTCACTTCATTAAAGCCTGATTTCTAACTGCAAGGATTTAGCAGTTGTAATTTTGAACCATGCACACTTACAGTGCTTTGGCTAGAAAATAATATGGCGTTCAATACTGAAGGAATAGTTATTTTCTTACTATCACACGAGAAATCTGAAAAGACAAATTAAAACTACAGAGAATCATTTGAGCAGGTAGTGAGCTGTTCTTTCCCTTATTTTCCACCCAATTTTCTTCACAAAAATGTTTTCAGTACTTCAATCTCTGCTGTTAAGAATGGGAAAATATACTTTTTAAAAAATTTTAAAATTTACTTCATTTAGGAGGTACTAAATGAAACAGTAAGACAACCTATAACTTCTTTTTTTTCTTTTTTTGGTTTTAGAAAAATCCACTTCATTTTGCCTATTTAACCTCTGCTGAGTTATTTAACAGAAATCGTAGAATGTAGTTCTCTGAACTATTTTTTCAAGAGTTTATTCTTATTGAAATGAATGTTTTTGTCTCCTACAACACTAGCTAATAGCACATGAATTAACTAAGATTAAATTGAGAGTGCTTTGTGCTCTTAACACACCCAATAGTCTAGCTGCCCCTGCCTCATTGCTAGCCTTTCTTACTACCTTCTCAGGGAGAAGCGCCACACTGGCCAGACTTCTTTCAGTCTCTCTAATTCGCTTTGCCCTCTCCAACCTCAGGACTTTTTGCACATGCCATTTCTTCCATTTGGAATGTTCTCTTGCCTTTGCTCCCTGTTTCCTCCCTCCCCAAGCCTTGCCTCTCCCCCAATTCACCTTCTAGATCTCTCCAAAACTCACTTCCTCAGGGAAGCTTTCTCTGATCATTTAGACTAAGTTCCCTTCTCATACAATCCAGAGCATGAAGTACCTTTCCTTGATAACACTTAACACAGTAATAAATTTTATGTTTGTAGGATTATTTGAATGATACTTTACAATTTGAGAAAATACTATTAATCTTAAGTTATGTTCATTACTATTGATAAGACAAAACCCTCACCTGGGGGAGGCTCAAAGAAGGCTTCCTGCTCTTCCTCGATGGGCTCCGTGTCATTGTGGGCTGTCCGTTTGTGCATAGCCAGCGTGGAGATCTGTTTGTACGTCTTCCCACAGTGGTTACAGTTGTATGGTTTGGAGTGAGTGTGAACAACATGATGTTTGTACAAACTGGAATATTCTGTAAACCTTTTATCACACCCAGGGACTGTACAAACATATGGCTTTTCCCCTAAGTAAAGAATAGCACCAAAAAAAAAAAAAAAAAAAATCAGCTCTTACATATGAAGGCATAATCATTCTATACTTCCCTGGGAGTTAAAAAAGAAAAGGCCTATAATGGCAAAAATAAGTAGTCACCAAATCCTTTTCCATCCTGTCATGAGGCAGCACAGAAGAAAAGACTTCCTAACAACTGTTCTGACTTGGCTAAAAAGGTAGTCTGCATCCTGAGTGTTGTCCTGTGCCTGAATACCACTTTCCCCTTAATTTCAAGGGATGAGAAAATTAAGGATGAAGATGGTGCCCAGTTTAACTCTAAGCTTTGATGAAACAATTTATTGTTACGTATTACTAGATAATCTAGGCATGATTAATGATATTACACTAATGACAATAATAAATGCAATTATTACTATAACTAATTCAATTTACTCTAAGGATTTGATAAGAATAATAAAAAAGGATTTTCTAAAAAGCCTATATAGTTTGGACGCTTTAGTAAATCTAAAAAAAAAAAACACGTTTTCTATTAACTTCACTCTTACATCCATTCAAAAGCTATTGAACATTCACTCAAAATAACCAGGCAATACAAAAGGAAGTAAAAACTATAAATCTTTTTCCATGAAACAATTTGAGAACAATATAGGTAATACAACTATTTTTAGAAAATAATAGAAAATTGCAAACATTCACAAAAGTATAGAGAAACAGTGTAATAAACCCCCATGTACCAATCACCCAGCTTTAACTATCAATTCATGGCCAATACTGTTTCATTTATTCACTACATATTTCCTCCATTCTTCCTACCCTGGATTATTCTGAAATAGCTCCATATAGCATTCCATTGCATCTGTAAATAGTTCAGATTGCATATCTGAAGGATGGATCTCTTTTTAAAAAATTAACAATAATTACTTAATATCATAAAGTATCTAGACAGTATTAACATGTAGTGGTGGGGGAAATCTAAAACTGAAAGCAAACTGGAACAAATCAACCTAATTGTGGTTTAAATGAATACTTTTAATCACACTGAAGGGGCTGGGGTTGTGGGGGAGAAAGAATAAACTAATTAAAGTAACTCATACACACAGTATTTGACTAACATGCTTAGTCTTGGACTAGGTTGTAGGGTGGGGTTAGGGACTGCAAACAAATCTTCTCTTTTTAGTAGTTTATTGTAGTGGTATGGGCAAAGTGATGCTGAAACAATTTTAGATGTAATAAAAGATTGAGCAAATAAGTAAATGTGTCAATGCTGTTGGAAGCCAGAGGTCTTGCTGTGGAAGAAGCGATATACGAACATGAAATAAAGGAAGAAGAAAAAGAGCTCTCTCGGATGAATTGCATTGGAGGTATTGGTATGAACTCATATAATTTCTAAAATGTGCATATGCATGTGTGTAGACATATGCATGTTCTACTTTATTCTCATTTTACAACTTCTTTGGTAATTACATCTTTTCCCATAATCGTAATAGTTCTAAATAGTAAAACCACCCACAAATAGTAAAAAAATCTCATACTAATATAATCTGTAATATAAGTTTTGGACATAAAGTAATTGGAAATTGCCTCTGGTCTTCTGCCCAGTCCCCATTCTCAAAGCAGGGCAGGTTAGAGTTCTTACCTTGGTGGATGGTTATGGGAGAGGGTGTGATGAAGGCATAAGACTGCCAGGGAAATGGGCAATTACAACTCAGGAAATCAGCTCTATTCATATTTAGGCTGGAGCACAAACTACCACTAGGTGGCACCAAACCACAATCAAGGCATAAATGGACTTAAATTTTACTTCTGAGCTCCCTACTAGCTAGCTGCATAGCCTCAACTGGGTCATCTGATCAACTTTGTAAGAATGGCCTCCATTAATCTTTACACTCCACTTATAGCATAATGTGGGCATTTACTGTTTCATATACTTGATGACCATTAGCTAATCCTTTCTTCCAGCCCAGAAGTACCTCTTGAGTCAGACTAACATTTCTAACTACCTACTGGATCCCTCTACTTTGGTGATTCTCAATCACATATGCATGTAAAAGACCTGCTGAGTTTTTTAATATATACTGATACCTGAGCCTCACCCTAGTAAAATTATGTTAGAATTTTTGCACACAGAATTTTGGGCAATCGGACTATTTTTAAAAGGCGAATCCAATGTGCATCCGTGTGTGAGATCATTGCTCTACCTGAATGTTCCAAAATCGTAATGGCCAAACTTAATGTAGGTATCCCTCTTACTGGAATCTACTTTGCAAATAAAACATGATGAATGGCAAACCTTCAGATACTGGGACTATATTCCATTATTTTAAATGTGAAAAATGTTTTGTCATCCCATATAAAGACCCCAGCCAATTTCTCCAAATATCAGAAAAAGGCTCTTAAGGACAGGAATTTTGTTTCCCTCCTACATTGCAAACGTACTATAATTTAAAGATGAAATATCTTAAAGATATAGAAGGAATGCAAATTATATTAGCAAAATATAATTCCTCTAATCTACAGCCACTTTTCTAGGCCTCTTAGGTTTTCATAGGCTTTTTCACTTTCTTAGAAAACACAGTAATTAATCATGTAGAGAAGATGATAGCAATAATACACATTTGTAAGCATAAGATATGATTGTATCAGAAATATGACTTCAGTGGTTTTCAAATTGGATCATAAATTTTGAGCAAAAGTTTTACAAATTATTATAGCAAATATACAGATGGTAAGAGTTCAAGTGTGAGTGATATCCTGAGACCTATATATTCCAAACCAACATCTGTCTTCCTTTTTCAACTTGCTCTTCCCCATGTTAGCATCATACAAACTCTAGCATTCATGCAAGCTAGAATGACAGTTTCTTTTTTAGGTGAGGCAACCCTTGGTTGACTTCACAGATTGCAAGGACCTTGTCAGCTTACAATCCCTTATTTTTTATTTCTTTTACACCTACAGCACCTGGTCTTCCTAGGTAGTCTCCCATCTAAGTACTAACCAGACCCGACTCTGCTTAGCTTCTGAGATCAGATGGGATCGGGCTTGTTCAGGGTGGCATGGCCGTAGATGACAGGTTCTTTTTTATTCTTCATGACTAACTTCGTCACCAAGTCCCTTGCCAATACTTCTTAAATGTCTTTCATTTGTATTCTTCTCCACCTCACTTTGAACATCCTAAAAACCCTTGATTAGTCTCCTTGTTTATGGTCTTACCTACCTTTAATTTCTTTTTATACTATTGACTGAATGATTTTTTTTAAAAAAAGCAAATTTTCTTTAAATTCTCTTAAGGCTTCCCCTCTGCCCAGAACAGTATTCAAATTTGTTAATGTACCCTTTTCAAAGAAAAGAGATTGTTGAAGATCCCTGAAAATATTTACACAAATATTTACAGACCTCTCCCCGAGGTCTGTGGGATGCAGACATTTCTGTAAAAATGTCTTTTAATTTTGAATTATCACAAATTTCTCTTAATACCAATAATGAAAATATTTAAAAATATTTAACAACATTTAAAAAACGCACATTCTGCCTTACCCTGCCATTCCATTCACCTTTCTATTCTCCCCCGCCCCCGCCCAAAACACATCCACATCCACAAAATGGAGCATAAAAATTAAAAGTTTTTGTGCTACAATTGGCACCATCAAGAAAGTGAAGACAACCCAGAGGATGGGAGAAAATACTTGTAAATTATATATCAGACTTATACCCAGAAAATAATAAATAATCCTTACAACTCAATAATAAAGACAACCCAACTAAAAACAAACAAACAAACAAACCAAAGGCGCTGAATAGACTTTTCAAGTTACAAATTGCCAATAAACACATAAAAGGGATGCTCAACATAAGCACATTAGGAAAATGCAAATCAAAAGCACAATGAGAAAACTATCACTTCACTTACAGTAGAATGACTATAATCAGAAAGACATATAATAACAACTGTTAGCTAGGATATGGAGAAACTGGAACCCTCATACATTGCTGGTGAGATTGTAATATGGTACAGAAACTTTGGAAAACAATTTGGATGGTGCTCAAAATAGTAAACACAGAGTTACCATATGATGTAGCAATTCTACTTGTAGGTATATACCCAAGAGCAAAGAAAACATCTCAACACAAAAATTTGTACATGAATGCTCAGAGTATTATTCATAATAGCCAAAAAGTGAAAACACCTAGTGAAATGAAAAAATAAAATATGATAAATTCACATAATGGAATACTGTTCAGTAATTAAAAAGGAAAGTACTAATATCTGCTATGACATGACTGGACCTCAAAAACATTTTGCTGAGAAAGAAGCCAGATGAAAAACACCATATATTGTATTATTCCATCTATATAAAATGTCCAGAATGGACAAATCCATAGAGACAGAAAGTAGATTAGTGACTGCTTACGGCTAGGGGGTGGGAGTGGGAGAAGACTGCTAATGACTATGGAGTTTCCTTTAGGTGAGATGAAAGTATTCTAAAATTAAATTGTAGTTATGGCTGTACAACAGTGTGAATATACTAAAAAGCACTGAATCATATATTTTAAATGGATGAATTTTATAGTATATGAATTATATCTCAAAAAGCTGTTCTTAAAAAAAGAATCTATCCATAGACCACCCCTCCCACTCTGCCCATCACCACAAAGCCCAGTTTAAGAAAGGCCTTTACCATGACAACACAACACACAAGGCCCCTGCACACCTCTCTGACCTCACTGTGTACTACTCTCTCCTCTCCGGTCATTTGGAACCACCCAGTGTTCTCCAAATAAGTCACGCTTTTTCCTATCTTTGTGCCTTTACCCATGACATTTCCCCTGCCAGGAATACCTTCCCTTTACCTAGCAAACTTTAGGGCTCAGTCTAAAAGTCAAATTCCCCTGTAAAGTCTTCTGTGAATGCTTCTCCCACAAAGCTGGCTGCTCCCCTCCCTACTCCCACAGCATCTTGGGAGACATTCTACAGCAATTATATGTCTACTATCTCTCTTCAACTCAACTGCCCCTCACAATGTCTTATCTGTCTTTGCATCTGATGCCTGACAGGGCAAAACACAGAAGATGCTCAATAATTGTTTCTGAATAAATGAATATATAAATGCTAAGGTGAAGTTTTTTTAAAGTTGCTTAATCTCTTTCCACCAAGTAGTAGGAAGGAGGAAAGAGATTACTTGAGAATGGTTTATGAAAGAGGCAGGACTTAAACTAAGCCTTGACAGTTAAATGACCAAGAAATCACAGACTGTTACCTGTATGTATCCTCACATGGTTTTTATAATTGGTTGCACTGGCAAATGCCCTCCCACATCCTGGTTCTGTGCAGTAATAAGGTCTTTCTCCTGTGTGTGTCCTAACATGCACTTTTCTGATATTTGATGTTGTAAAAGACCGACCGCAGCCTTCATAGGGACATTTAAAGGGCCTTTCTCCTGAAAATACAAAAAGGAATAAATTAAATGGTGCAAAAATACATAGAAAATTGAAATGTCTTATCCTTCGATTCTGCTTAGGATCATGCTCAGGACTCTAGCCTTCTTGCATTTGAGCTTCCCCTTCAATTTTTTTCTCCCTGTAAACAGCATCTTCTACTCAAAACTTAAATTTAAATAGGAAAACCTGAATAGTATTCAAAATTCATCAATGATTACATGACTCTCCAAGACAGAATCATCCAGATGGGTGTATTAAAAAATAAGCTGAGAAAAGCAAAGAAAGAAATATCATAAAGAAATATAAAAGAAAAATTGAGTAAAAAGTAGGACTAAGTTAGAATAACTCTAGAATTCCCTAAAAGCTTATCTCCTAGTTTATTCTATTAATACCTTGAAGAAAATAATGTTTGGTCTTTTTGAAATCTAGAGTCTAGCATATAATATTCATCAAAAATACTTGCTGAATATATTACTATTCTCATACTCTAATCTTATAAAAAAGTCTATTCTGCCAATTATATTCATTTTCTTCATCTTTGCTTTATTCAACCCCAGAACTCAAAGGGCCTTTAAACTGTCAAGCAGAAAAGAGCCTTTGCTTTTGATTCTCCTGTGCCCTATTCTTGAATGAGCTCAAATTAAGCAAACAACTTCTGGGACAGGAAAGAAGACCTCTCTCTCCCTCAATGCATGTGTGTAGATATAGATATTTATCTCTATATATTTTTCTTTTCTTAAGTGAAATTATGATTTACCTATTGGTGGAAACCATTCCAAAAGATTTCTGCCCTCAAGTATGAAATCATTTAAAAAGGAGCAGGAATCTTTGATCCTTTCTATAATGAGTTTTGTTCAGTATGTTAACATAAGGAGAACAAAGAGTTTACCTTGGGTAAATTCCTTCCCTCTCTGGATCCAGATGACCTGTAATGTTTTCTCAGCTCTGACATGCTATGATAAGAAAGACATCTAGCATTCTAGTAATTTTCATTGTGCTATATATACTAGTCCCCTGTCTCTGTAGCATCTTGCTTTGTTTTTGCACTGAAATCACTTGTGTTTATAATAGAAGTCTCTGAAGCCCCTTACTCAATCCAACATTATACAAACGAAAATATGATTTAAAACCACTTAAATATGTTGGTTGCTGAATGAGTACTATCAAAGGAAGCACAATTAAGATGTTCTGACCAAATATTAATGGAACTAGATTATGGTTTTATGTAACTTATACAAAAGTTGGCATTATACAGCAAATCCAAATAAGTGTAAATTAAATAGAAGCAGAGACCTAGAGCTTTGTTCCTGAACATTTATAAAGTAAAGCCAATTTTGGATCATATTTGAACTAAAAGTTAAACTTTAATGACTGGAAGAATCTTTAAAGAAATCTACTAAACTATTTCAGAATGCTCAGAAGTATTTGGGGACAAACTTATCATACTATATTTAAAACACCTGCAGTAAAATCTCAAACAAAATTATCTTATAGTCAACAGCTTATAACAGCATCTCTTATCAACTGTTTCTGGAATTCTTCCAGCTCTGATTCAAAGCAAATAAATACCTTTATAACATCAATTCCACAAATAATCAAATACTAGAAAGGGAGGTAAGAAGTAGGAAGGGAGGTAAGAACGAAGTACCCTTTAGGAAAAGGAGAGAAAGAAAGTTAAAAGGGAGGAGAGATGATCACAAGGAAGTAACAAGCTTTTCTTTCTTTGAGGCTGTTAGGGGTTCAAAACTTTCTTTAGCAGCAACTTAATGCATGAGAAACAATACTAAATTGAGAAGGAACTGGGTGCCTGTCTCAGTTGGGCTATTAAATAGATGTGTAACCCTAGGTAAATAAGCCTGTTGCGCAGATAACTCCTAAAAACTGAGAGGACTAGTGGTCTACAGCCATTCATTGTTAATTTTGTGGGGGGACATAAACCCCTTTGAGACACTAATAAAGTTATGGGCCCTGATCTTGGAAAACAGCATACATGTGCAAATGGCAAACTGCATGGAATTTCAGGAGTTCAAGAGAAGCCCATGACAATGAATCCCTGAAATTCTTCCCGAGATTCCTTCCCCAAGTCTCCTCCCTCCCTGCAGGTAAGGACCCCTGACCTCAATAAGATATTTGTTCACACCAGTACCTGTATGAGTCCTGATATGTTTCTGTAGATCTCCTGAAGTTTTGAAAGATTTAGTACAATTGTCTTCTGAACACCGATATGGCTTTTCTCCTGTATGAGTTCTGAAATGACTTTTTAATCCATAACCTTCAAGAAAAATTTAAAAGAAATTTCATTACACAAGACTCCTCTAAGCATGCTTACTGAGATTAAGCTACTAAAAAATATAGTAAACACCAAAGATATAACACTAGGCAAATACACAATAGAAGAACTCTTAAAAATGTACAAGAGTATTACAGCTCAGGTCTGTCATGCTGAAAATTCAACAGTTTCATCTCTGTCTAGAAGAGGTTGTGTGTATTTCCTTTTATAAAGTGTCCCAATCTTACTGATGTTCACAACTCAATCTAAAAGCCTGAAGTGGAATCAAGACATGGAACGAGGAATAGCGTAGCAGTCAGGAGGTCTGGCACTGGTCCTGGTCCTGCTGGATATGTCCCTGGGCAGGCCCTGTCCCATTGTTAAGTCCCAGTTCCCCAAGGTCTGTCCTAATGTTAAATTCAGTGTCAATTTTTAATGGTTGGCTTTCATTTTTCCTGGTAAAAGGAAGCAGGGTGTGGAGTGAAACACGGAACAGAGTAGGCAGAAACAACAGCCTGAGGAGAAAACTGAGGAGAGAGAGAGAAGAGAGTAAACAGGACAAGAGGTAGCTAAGGGATAGACTGAAAAACTGGTCATTGTATCTCTGCTAATTCAAACAAAGGCAAGGGGTCAGTTCCAGCCTCTGGCCTGTCTCTGCTTGACTGCTAAGTGGAACCAAGAAACAAAGAAAATTCACTGCTTTTACCTGTTGCAAATGCTTTCCCACAGCCTGAGTGTTCACACTGATAAGGCCGGTCTCCTGTGTGTGACCTCTCATGGACCTGTTATTAAAACGCAGGCATGATTCTATTTCTTTTAGGCATTCCTCAGGTGGATGGTCTCAACATAGACCTTTTTTTTTTCACTACTGAATTATTTTGTTGCTTGTACGTTATTTTTGATAATATACGAAAGGTAACTTTTCTTTTTCTCAGAAACTATAGCCCAATGTAGACCAAAATGTTTTATTTAAGAAGTACTCATTTTAAATAAGGAACAGGAATCCTGGAGGTTTTGAGGTTTTCTCAAGTGGTCAAAAGTGTATGGGACACATACATGGTGAGAGCTAGGAGCAGAGCATAAGGAGAGGCTACACAATGTGAGGTTAAAGAATGGGGAGGCTGCTGCTAGAGGGGCCTCGAGCTGAGGCAAAGCTTCACCACTGACTAGTGGTATGGCCATGGCACCTGCCTTCTCTATGACTCAAAATCCTCTCTGTAAAGTGGAGACTAACATATCTGCCATAGAGTGCTGCTGTGACGAATGATCCTGATAACGGCCAATATTTACTGAACTTCTACCACATGCCAGGTCATTCTTTTCAGCACTTTACACGTACAGTAATATTTAAATCTTTCAACCACTATATGAATGAGGTACTTTTATCATCCAATTTTATAGATAAGGAAAATGAGGCACTAAGAGGTCAGGTAACGTATCAAGGTTACACACTGATAAGCAGTGGAGATGGGCTCTGAGACTGCTACTCCAAATATGCTAAATACACACTTTCTGACATACTCTAAGTTATTCAATAATTGTTAGGCATTATTTTTATAAGTCATGGTATACTGTGTTTAGCTGCAATAAAAGTACTTGGCCTATATATTTGGAAGACAGGACAAACTAACACCATCTTTTGCTAGATTTTAGCAAATCGCTGCTAACAGAATGATTACACACACTGCTCATATAATTATATAAATTTCATATTTGACAAAAATGTATTCAAATATATCATGTGCCAGGTGGTATGCTGGATATTAGGGAGACAGAGATGAAGTAAACACATTTCGAGCTCTCAAAGAGTAGACAGTTTCTAAAATATGCATAGGCTTTACATGTCTTTGTATGAGTGTGTGTCTATACCTTGATAAGTGGGGGAAAACAATGGCATGTGAATGTTACAAGTATATCATGTTGGCATTTAATATCCTAGGTATAGTCATAACTAGATATAGCATTTCTTTATATATACCTTAAGATGATGAGCTGTTGTATATAATTTTCCACATCCATCATATGCACATCGAAATGCCTTTTCACCACTCTGTTGAGATTTAGCAGTTACTCTTGTTGCATGTCCTTGTAAGACAATCTAGATGAAACAAAAAGTACAATTTATATTATTTATACAGAAATAAAACAGATGAAATTACTATTTTAGAATAAAAAAGATAAAATTGTAATGTAGGTTTCCAGACTCAGGTCATCATTTTACAAAGACTCTATTCTTGAGTCAGTTAGGCTAATTCAGTTCCATGGCTGAAGTCACTGGCTCTGGAAGAAGTCAAAAAGAAATCTATGAGGGGTACAACTAGAGCTCACAGATCTACAGCAGACCCCTTCATCAACAGAGGATTCATTCTAAGATCGCCAGTGGATACCTGAAAATTCAGATAGTACCGAACCCTACATATACTGTTTTATCTTCTACATACATACCTATGATAAAGTTTTATTTATAAATTAGTCACGTTAAGAAATTAACAACATAATAAAATAGAACAAGTGTAACCATATACTGCAATAAATGAATGTGGTCTTTCTAAATATCTAATTGTACTGTAATCACCCTTCTTATTATGACGTTGATGTGAGATGATAAAATACCTTACTAAGTCAAAAACTTCAACATTCACTTACAGGAAGCACTTCTCTTTGACATATCCAAATTGCCAACATCACTACTCTTGTGCTTTGGGGCCATTATTAAGTAAAATATTTTTAAATGCTTGAACACAAGCACAATACCACGACAGTTGATCTGAAAACTGAGATGTCTATTAAAATGACTAATGGGTAGGTGTCATATATAGCGTGGATACGTTGGACAAAAGAATGATTCACCTCTCAGGCAAGACACAGCAAGAAGCATGACAGCATGAGATTACTCAGAATAGCACACAGTTTAACCTATGAATTGTTTATTTCTGTATTTTCCATTTAATATTTTCAGACTTCAGTTGACTGTGGGTATCTGAAACCGTGGTTAAGGGATGAGGGGAGAGCTGTAGTCCTACTCTAGAAAAATCAACTCAAGTATCATCTCTAGTGAATTCAGGTAATTCTTGACATACTCAAGGGATATATATATATATACATATACACATATATACACACATATATGTACACATACATATATACATTTATAAATAGATGTACACACATATATAAACACACACATGCACACATATATTTTAGAACATGTTTCCTAAAAACAATGTAAGAAGCATATTAAATTTCAAAAAAATGAAAAAGATGGGGTTAGGTCATTTGGGTCACCTGTGAGAGACATTACAATCCATATGATCCTACTGTACTTATATTCAGTAGATCATTTTTCTGGGACTCAACACCACAAGACTTTGAACAACTGCATTGATTTTAAAGGCTTTTTATTTTTTATTAAAAATTATTGGGGTGACAGTAATAAAATCAAATAAGTTTCAAGTCTACAATTCAACAGTATGTCTTATATGTATTGCACTGTATGTTCACCACCCAAAGTTAGATTTCCTTCCATTACCAAATATTTGACCCCTTTTATCCCTATCTACCATCTCCCTCCCCCTTCCCTCTGGTAACCACTAAACTGTTGTCCGTGTCCATGAGTCTCCATTTGTCATGTCTGTTGCTTTTAGTTTTATATCCCACATACAAGTGAAATCGTATGGTTCTCAACTTTTTCTGACTTATTTCACTTAACATGATTATCTCAAGATTCATCCATGTTGTCTCAAATGACAGTATTTCATCTTTTCTTATGGCTAAGTAATATTCCATTGTATATATATACCACATCTTCTTATCCATTCATCTATCAAAGGACCCTTTGGTTGTTTCCATGTCTTGGCCACCAAGCATAGTGTTGCTATGAACATCGACGTGCATATATCTTTATGGATAAATGTTTTCAAATTTTGGGGGTAAATACCCAGAAGAGGGATTGCTGGGTCATATTGTAATTCTATTCTTAATTTTTTGAGGAACCTCCATACTGTTTTCCATAGTGGCTGTACCAATTTGCAGTCCCACCAGCAGTGTATGAGGGTTCTTTTCTTTGCATCCTCTCCAACACTTGTTATTACTTGTACTGTTGATTATAGTCATTCTAACAGATATGAGATGGTATCTCATTGTGGTTTTTATTTGCATTTCCCTAATAGCTAGTGAAGTTGAGCATCTTTTCATATGTCTGTTGGCCATTTGAATGTCTTCTTGGGGGAAGTGTCTCTTCAGGTTCTCTGCCCATTTTTTTAATTGGATTGTTTGTTTTCTTGTTGAGTTGTATGAGTTCTTTGTATATTTTAGATATTAGGCCCTAATCGGAGGCAGTGTTTGCAAATACCTTCTCCCATTCAGATAGCTGCCTCTTTGATTTGTTGATGGTTTCTTTTGCTGTGTGGAAGCTTTTTAGTTTAATATAGTTCCATTCATTTATTTTTGCTTTTACTTCCCTTGCCTTTGAGGTCAAATTCATAAAATCCTCTCTAAATCCAAGGTCTGTGAGTTTAGTACCTATGTTTTTTTCTTTGCAATTTATTATTTCAGGTATTATATTCAAGTGTTTGATCCATTTTAATTTTGGTGTATGGTGACAGATGGCAGTCTAGTTTCATTATTTTGCATGTGACTTTCCAATTTTCCCAGCACCATTTATTAAAGAGGCTTTCTTTTCTCCACTGTATGTTTTTGGCTATTTCTGTTGAAATTATTTGCCCATAGGAATTTGGATTTACTTCTGGACTGTCGATTCTGTTCCCCTGGACTGCGTATGTCTTTTTCTGCCAGTAACATGCTGTTTTGATTACTGTCACTTTGTAGTATAATCTGAAGTCAGGCAGAGTGATACCTCCGGCTTTGTTTTTTTTTGTTTCAGGATTGTTTTGGCTATTTGGGGTCTTTTGTGCTTCCATACAAATCTGATGAGTTTTTATTCTATTTCTTTAAAAAATGTCACTGGGATTTTGATGACGATTGCATTAAATTTGTATATTGCTTTGGGTAATAAGGTCATTGTAACTATGTTGATTCTTCCAATCCACGACACTAAGTATCTTTCCGTTTCTTTGTGTCTTCCTCAATTTCTTTTAATAATGTCTTAGTTTTCAGTGTATAGGTCTTTCACATGCTTTGTTAGGTTTATTCCTAGGTATTTTATGCTTTTTTTGTTGCAATTGCAAAAGAAACTGTTTTTTTCATTTTTTTTGGAAAATTCATTGTTAATGTATAAGAACGCTATGGATTTTTATACTTTGATTTTGTATCCTGACACTTTACTGTAATTGTACATTGTTTCTAATAGTTTCTTGGTGGAGTCTTTAGGGTTTTCTATATAGAGGATCACACCATCTGCAAAAAGTGACAATCTGACTTCTTCATTCCCAAGTTGGATGCCTTTAGGGTAGATGCTTTTTAAAAACTTGTTTATTTATTACCATACTGTATGTGACAAAATAGCTTTTAAAGATCATTCTTCTAGTTTTGAATGGAGCTGTCTAAACTCTGAGAACGGGTCAGGTCCTTGCCATTCTGAGGAATGATCTACTTACAGTAATACGCATGTTTAAAAGGTAAGGGGAGAGAGTGGAGGCATTATCGAGGCTAGAACAAGGGTGGGGGTATTGAGAGGAGCCTCGAATTGACAGTATAAAAAATGATGGTTGAGCATGCCCGCATGGACACTGGTGGATATACAGAATCTGCCTTAGGCTTTTCCTTGTAACTGTTAAATCAACTAAAAAACAAGAAGTAGATCTCAATGTAATTGCCAAATTACAAGCTATTAATTTAGCCATACTCATGTATTGCTGTGGGCATTCTTAAACAGAGTACTTTAGATCAGGGTTTCCAAATTTGGCACCACTAATGTTTTGAATGGGATAATTCTTTGTTATGAGAGGCTGTCCTATGCCTTGCAGGACTCCACCCTACTAGATGCCAGTAATACTCCCCCAAACTGTGACAACTAAAGTTGTCTCCAGGCCTTGCCAAATGTCCCCTAGGGCACAAAACTGCCTCCCCACAAGCACAGCTGCTTTAGATACTCTAGGTCTTTCTTATGAAATCTGGTTTCATGTAAGCTATCAGCTTAGCAGCACAACTAGTATGTTTATGCTACAAATGAAAGAAAAGGCTCTAAACTGTAAGCATCACAATGAAAAAAATCTAGAGATTTCAAATAAGACTATTTACAAAAAATCTATTGCATTAGCTACAGATCTCGTTAAAGTTCAGCTAGGCATAAAGTTACAACCTCTCAAGTAACTCTGGCAGGAGTTGGAGTACCAAGAGACAAGCTGAGAAGTTATAGATGCTGCTTATTTGCAGTAGTTCTCTGGGGGATATTTTGACCTTTTAAAACCATGTACTAGGTACTCAACCTCAAATATTGTACTCGATTGTTTTAGAGGGTGGAGGATTCATGAACTTCTAGTCTAGCACTAATGAAAAGAAATATAATAAGTCACAAATATAAGCCACATATGTAATTAAAAATGTTCTAGTAGCCACATTTTAAAAGTAAAAAGTAACAGGTGAAATTAATTTTAGTTGTTTTATTTAACCCAATATGTCCAAAATATTATCATTTCAACATGTAATTGAGATATTTTACATTCTTTTTTCATGAGTCTTCAAAATCCAGTATGTATTTTACATTCACAAAACATTTCAATTCTGACTAGCCACATTTCAAGTGCTCAATAGCCACATGTGGCTACCATATTGGACATCACAGACCTAGTCTATAAGGGAGAGGTACAGAGGGCAAAGGAGAAAAAGCTACAGTAAAAAAAAAATCCTATTCAACTTTCTATTTCTTTGTCTATAGGCACCAACACCAAATGGTTATATGTCTACAGATGAGGAGAATGAGGCTTTTTAGGACATTTTGCAGTAATGAATTCCTAGTTATGTTTCTGGGTTCAAAAATTATCGGTGGTAACAGACTTTTATGATAATAGTAGATTATAATATTAAACAACCCAATGGTAATAAATCCACTCATTTTTTGTAAGACACATTCTATATTAGTTTATTACAAATGTAGTTACAACTACCTTTCTTTAAAAATAACCTATTATTTAAAAATTTAATTGGTAGTTATTAATAAGAGATAGAATCCTTACTGGGCCATCCCAAGGCACTGTCCTGCATCTCTTGTATATATTTACACTATGTTTGCATTTTAGTAGAGGTTGACTTAGGTGGATCTGACATACTGGAGGATAAAGAATATTAAAGTCTCATTTTATGAATTCAAAGACTTGAAAAATTTGCCAAGAATCACATAGTTTCAAAGCTGATGGGCTTAGTGAATTACAAACAGTGTTTATACCACTGCCACTTCATGGCGCCACTTCATCTGAAAAACAGAAATACTGGCTATTTGGCAACACTGATAAGCATCAAATTTCTACCAGTGATTTCAGTGATTTGTTATTTTGTTATTTACTGTTATTACAAATGTAAAATCTTCCTGATAACCCCTAATAGTATCACTCAATGTCATTAGGGTGATGCTAATGCTGATGTTAAGAACTGTAGCCCTGAAGCAATAGCTTTAATAGGAGCTAAATATCATAAAACTCTCAGAAGAATGAAAAAACTTTTATGAGCAGTCAACAAAATATTAGAGATAATTTCTGAGAAAATAAGGAGCAGCATTAGAGGAAGAATATGCTACAATAATAACAGAAGCTCCAAGAACACCCACATAAACACAAAAACACATAATTCAAAAGTCTTAAATTATGCAAGTTTTGAATTTTTGAATTATAAATCTCCCAGAATGCATCTGTGACTACTCTGTACTTACTACAAAACTTTTGGAGGCACTGCTGCTCTAGGTTGTTATTTAGGTAAAAGGTAGCCAATAATAGGACCCAGGGTGAGCATTTGAATTAAGGGCAGCCAACCCATGACCATCTGCAGCCCAGGGAGCAGTCTGGCACAAAAAATACAAACAGCTTTGCCCAGTAGGAACAATGATAACTAGCTAGGCTGGATCTTCTCTCTAGGAGTTGAAAAGGAAAGTATGGAGGGACTTAAGAGCAGAAAAAACAAAAAGATATAAAAAGCAAAGCAGTGAGGATTTGTTAATCACAGTAATGATGGAGCTCCAGAAAAAGGAGGCACAAGCTACTACCAACAAGGGCAGTCAGATCGCCAGGTCTCCAAAATTGCCTTGGATTCTAGAACACTAGCTTCATCTGGATTTCTGTGATATCTCCCTTTCTTTACTGACACTTTGCATCCATGTGATGAATCTTGAGACCAAAGGTAGTTTAAGAAAGCTGCTAATACATCTGTGTACTGTTTTTCTGAATTGGCAATATTTTCTTCAAGGTGGTAAGTTCCCTATTCTTGCTTTCATCCATAAAAGAGCTCAGAAATGCTAAGAGAAAGAGATTCTTATATAAAAAAGTAACTTTACACACCTGCATTTTTTTCTCTTGCTCATTTTCTCCAATAATTCCAGTACCTGTTACACTTTCGCTTCCATCAATGGACACCTATAGGAATAAAATAAAGTTTAAAAAAGTTTTACATCTTGATAATTGTTTAGGCTGAATGATAAGTACATGGGGATGCATTATTGTTCACTTTTGTGTATCTTTGAAAATATCCATAATAAAAATTGGAAAATTAAATTAAATTATATGACAGCTATCTATTCAATGCAGGAAAAAAACCCTAGCCCTTTTGATGTAAAACTTGAGACTTTCCTTCACTTTTTCCAATCTCTAATTTTAACTTCTTAATTTATAAGCAGTTTCATCTATTCTTTATTATTTCTCTTATGGCTCTCATCCTCGAATATATCTTTTTGTGACTTACCTGCCATGTACTTCTTCCTGATAAGTTCTTATCCCAACCCCTTATTTTTATTCCAATATTTCTTTCTACACTTCACTTCTTTTAAGATAAATGCTGATATTCTTGATGCTGTCTGATTTTGACTTTTTTTTTTTTTGGTGTGGTATTTTTCTTTCTTTTTAAAAAAATTTTATTAAATTTATTGCGGTAACATTGCTTAATGAGATTATATAGGTTTCAATTGTACAACTCTATAATACATCATCTGTATATAGCATTGTGTTTTATTTTGACTTTGAATTGTTAGTTTCTTATTTGATAAAGTATGCTTTTTGTTTTCTTTAATAAAAAATAAAGGATGTTCTTGACGTTGTAAAATGATGTACCTTTGCTGCATACTGTTCCAAAGCACTGATGGTGTCAGGGTCGATCGTGGCATCCCCAGTGTGCAGACCTGCCACTGTACCATCGGCCTGAATTGCTAAGATGGTGTCAGACTGTGGGACTTGCACTGCATGGTGGATGTAAGCTGTGGTGCCGTCTTCCAGCTGAACTGCCTGTAATGCGCTCTGGTCATAACTATCTGAGGTTGTGGAAGAGAATGGCAGCGAATTAAAGGCAGTCTTAAGTTTTATTGAGCAATTATATGAGCATGGACTCATGTGCTTTACATTGGTGATTTCATTCAATCCTCACAATTTTGTGAGGCAGGTATATTTACCACCCCCATCGTACAAATGAGAAACTACAGCTTTGGGAAGTCAGTTTTGTTAGGAACTAGGAAATAAAACTAATGATTATGAATCAAAATCAGTATGTTGGGAAACCAGGATCTGAATTCATGTCAGTGTGACTCTAAAGTCCACTTTTATCCTTCTAAATAACTATATCAATATACGATGTTGTGAAATAGTAAATTTATCCAATTACAGTGAACCTATGATTAACTCTCAGTACTAAAGAAAAATTTCAGAGCTTACTTTTTCTCATCTTTAAACAAATTTATTTACAAACTTCGGTATTCTAAAATTTAAAAAATTTCCCCTTTGGTTTCACAACTAAACAGTCTTTCTGAAACATGTTACGTCATTTTATAATAAAATATTTTATAAAGTAATAACAATAGCTAATATTTATTAAGTATTTACTATGTGACAAGAATTGTTCTAAGTGCTTTACATATGTTTGCACATTCTGTCATCACAACAACCTTATGATATAGATACTGATCATAATCCTCATTTTACAGATGATGAAACTGAAGCACAGTAAAATTAAGTAATTTGCTTAAAGTCACATAGCTAAAGAAGAGCAGAATGAGATTTGAGCCTGGATAGTATAGCTGTAGAGCTGTGCTCATCACCTCTATGCATTCCACCTCAAACTCCTGGTCCTCCCTACACAAAATTAATAAACATTAACATTTTGCCATATTTGCTTCAGGTACTTTTTAAATTTTTATTTAATTTTAATTAAAGATCAACATGAAGGACCTTGCTAAAGAAGTTATATTTAAGAGGAAGAAAAAAAAATCAACAATTTAACTTTCACATATTTAATTAAATATTTTAAAAGCAGCCTCTATTTGATGTCTTCCAGTGAACAGGGATTTGCTATTCTGACCTGTTACTAGACAGCTCAAGTTATTAGAAAGTCTTTCCTTAGACTGTGCCAAAAATCTCCCATCTTGTACTGGAGAACAAGCACAATTCTTCTTTTACATGACAGTACTTCAGTAACTAAAGGCGGGTCTTATTTTTCCCACACCTCCATTTATCCCTTATTTTATTTATATTTCTAAAACTATTTTACCTTTGGAAGTATGGTGAATAAATGCTGTAGTTCCATCTTCTAATTGTACTGCTTGACCATCTTCTAGACGTAAACTATCCCCTGCTCGAGAGCAATGCTTACATTTAGATTCCATGTTTTATGATAACTCAGCAACAACAGAGTAAATAAATCATTAGACACATTATAAAACCTACACTTGCTTTATGGGTCCTGAACATTTAAGTAATTTTAGTAAAGCTGCTCTGAATAAGTGTTTTAAGGTAAAAAGATATTAAGCTACTTGTTTTAGGACTATACACCAGGAGATAAGGAAAGTTGAAAGAATGGGTAAAAAAAGAAATGAGAGACTTGTAGGACTGCTCAAATACCAGAAATATTTACTTAGGACTGTTGCACATTTATCTCCAGAAGGTAGTCCAGTAAATAATTATCTTTGAGAGAAAGTCTCGATTAAGTTAAAATGGATTTTAGATGATCTCTTTGACATCTACTGGTCTTCCATTTCAGAAGGAGGACTAAAGATCAGGACTAACTGTAAGCATTAAGAGGAACTGGAGGTGGCAAATACTGAAGTATGAAAATCAGAAGGGTAAATAAGTATCAAATACTTACTACTTTTGGGTATGGGTACATGTTGAACATAGGCAGCAGAACCATCTTCCAACTGAATGACCTGGCCATCTATGAGTTTTCCATCTGGAAGAAAACATTTAAACCAATAAATTAGCACAAGCAAAAAATTTTAAACTCTACAATTTCAAAATGATTTCAACTATAAAAACATACACTACTTAAGATCATGTTCATCTTGATTCTTCCCTCAATGTTCTGAGGCAATTCAATAACACATCCAGTGATCCTATAGAAAGCAGAAAATCCTCCCTCAGCCATCCTTCCTCCCCTCCAGTTTTCAATTAGACAAGTTCAAGAGGAAGAGTGGCTCATCACAGCAGGCTACATGAGTCGAACCTCTATATACCTTTCAGAGCCATTTAGGAACAGTAACTCTGACCATGGGAGAGCTGAAGCTGGGAAGAATAGACAGATATATCAGTGTATATGAGGCCAGTTGTCATTCTCATCTCTGGGGGCATAAGTCCCTTGACTATGTATATACATGCTCAGTAGGTTTCTATAAAAATAAGGAGTTTGAGAACTAGGCTATTTCTTGGAGCAAAGTAAACACTGATTCGGAGATAAGCAAAACCAAATGTCTTTATTCTTATGCATATTTTGTAAAAACATTAAATAATAACTTGAACCAAAAAAGCAAGGAAGGTCTTATTACAAATAGGTTGGGGACACTCCCTCCTCCCCTCTTCCCCACTAATTTTGATACCCCACGGTATCTTCCAAACATCTCAAAGGGTGTTCTCAAATTATCAAAACAAATTCTAGTTAAACTGAAACTATTTTAAATGACCATATGCAAAACAGCATCTTCAGAAGGGGTTGGTAAGGGATATAGTTGCTAAGTGCTCCAACTCTGAGGTTATGCATTGCTGGTATTAATCAATGGGCTATATATATCAGGCACATACCTTTAGAATTGTGTTGTATATAAGCGGTAGAACCATCTGCAAGTGTTACTGCTTGCAAGCTTACACCTTCCATATTTTCTAAATTGTCACCATCTATTATTAAAAAGACAGTTATTTTCTTTAGTTAATTGTCATACGTGAATGCTGTTTAAATTTTTAAAAATAAAAATTAGGTAAAAGGCAGATTGCTTAGCCTAGTCTCAAATGAGATTTCTTCTAGCATTAATAAAAAATATTTCTCTGCCCTACTGTACCCAGCATCCACACCAAGGTAAAAATGCTCATTGAAAAGCTTAGCTTTGGGTTGCCTTTAGCTAAATCAGGAAGAGGGAAATAAACACAGGGTTGTGAGTTTTCATTTTCCCTTCAGATAAATGATATTTTCAAGCCCATATGATCAAGACTGCTCACCTGCCACAGTCACTGCCTCTGTCAGGCATAGGGTAACATGCTGAGCCTCCATTCCTCCTCCAGGAAACTCTGTCATTCCCTGAGAATCTCGATTTATTTGGGCTAACAACATTTTTTACCTTGAAGAAAAATATAAGCACTTGAGAACAAAGAATGATGCATATGAAATAAAAGCTAGAAAGAATATTTATGAACCATAAAAAATTGCTAAGGAAGTAAACTGTGTTTAAAATAAGCTGAAATTTCACTTAATATGCTGGTTAAGAGTATTAACCCAAAGTCTAAGTTATGTTTTTCATAACTCATCAGTAAAAAATTGAGCACACTGACAAGTCTTGCCTATCAGTTTTGTACCATGTTTAAAATTTCCATAATTAGAGTTCTTTGGATTTAACATGGTTGAAGATTCCCACTTACAATCCATTTGCAGTCTTGTTGATTCGATCTTCAGAAATCTATCCTGAATCTGGCCATTCTTCACAACCTTCACCATAACTTCCCTGATTCAAGCCATTATCATCTCTGACCCACAATACTGCAAAAGCACCTAACTGGCCTCCCTGCTTCTCCTGTGACCTTCCCACAGTCTCCTCTCAACACAGCAGGCAGACTGCCCTTTGTTAGATAAAGCATGTACCTCTTTTGCTCAAAACCTTTTGATGACTTTTCATCAGCGTAAAACCAAAGTCCTTACACTGGCCTATGAAGCCACTGATCTTTGCCCTGGTTTCTGGCTACTCTATGAAGCCACTGATCTTTGCCCTGGTTTCCGGCTACTCTCGATCTCATTCATTCTATTTCAGCCACACTGGTGTCCTTGCTTTTCCTCAAACATACTGGGTGTTCAGCTGTCTCAGGACCTTTATATTTGATATTTCTTCTGCTTGAAACATTCTTTCCAATATTTTCATTTATTATTTCCTCATTTTCTTCTTCAAGTCTTTGTTCAATATCGCTTCAATGAGAGCTTCCTTGTTCATTTCAAACTGTACCTCTCATCCTCCAATCATGATATACCCTAATCCTCTTCCCTCCTTTATATTCCTGCATAGTACTTATTATTTGACATATTACATGTATTTACTTATTTTGTTTGTTTCTTATCTATTTCCCTCTCCACTAAAATGGACAGGGATTTTTACCTATTTGCTCACTGCTGACGCAAGTACCTAAAAAGTACTTACTTGGCACACAGAAGACACAGAATAAATGCTGAATAAATGGATGAACAAAGGGCTCTTTTACCAATCACCAGAACAACCCTCTTCCTCCTTTCTCCTACTTCTACGTCTCTTTACCTCTATGGGCCTTGAGTTGTCTCAAACAGGATTTGGGATAACTTAGCTGCCTTGAGCCAGGGAACTGGACCAGAGTATCTAACTCTTGAGGACCTTTCCAGGTCTAAAAATTTGATTTTTAGTGTCAACATTTAAAATTGTAATATGCAGATAGCAGTAATAACTTGTAATTATACTTATTTAGGAGTACTTGGAGATTTTTGTTTTAGAAACTCTATAAACTGTACCTTCTTTGGGCTAAAGCCAGGGACTATGGTTTAGATTTACAAAAAGGAATCAGAACTGTGATAAAAGTCGGCCAGGGGTTGACTTTTCAGGGATTCTTGAAAGATTCATAGAGCAGACTGAAACTTCAATACTTTCTTCCTACCTCTGAGGGTTAATAGAGATGTCTCAAAGTAACACTGGTACTCTGCTGTTAAGATGCCTGATGAGTACTGAACTGGGACATGCTAATTTTCAGAACAAGTACTGTCTCTATATAATAGAAATAAATTAAGATAAGAAACTGGAGGGGAAAACACCTATAAAGATGAAGCAAGTATTGCATGATGTTAAAAAAAATCTAAGGTTTGACTGTAACTCAAGCCTTTGTCCTTTTCATTCAATTATTTATAAATCTCCAAATAACTACAATATATAGCATTGACATGTAACTGACATGTCTGCAATAAATAAAAGTTGTCTATTGTCTGAAAACCTGTCAACTGTAAAATTTATATAGGAAGGTTTCACAGCACCTATAGTTTCAATTCTAATAGAAAAAAATCTACCTAACTGAAAGATAAAGAGACAACCATTTTCTAGACACAAATTGCTGGCAGATACATGGGAGAGTGAAGGGAGAAAGGACTTGGAAGAGTTCAAATGGGTACTACAATTACCAAGGATAATAAGTAATGGCAGATATACAGCCCATCTTATTTTTACCGTTCTCAAAAAGATTCTATGATACAATTAATGCCTTTGTTAAAAAATGATCAAATGGAGAAAATCTGATAACCCTACTAGAGAAGTTAGTAGAATCCAGATCATTTTGGTTTTTCTTTGATAGCAAAGAAAAGGAATAAACAAGCCAGAGATCAAACACTCTAGAGTCATTCGCACCATATCCATCATCATTTCTTGATCATTTTGTCACCAACATCTTCAGGTTGTGTGAAATGAGCATGTAAGATACACACAACATCTTTGGAAAGGGCCACCTTGTGAAAGGCAGTCAATTTCATGTGGTTTGATCATGAATCAGACAGAGGAGGCTGTCCTGAAGCACTATAGAAATCTCCAATGAAGACATAATATGTCTTCAGAAATAAAGTTCCTGCCTTTCTGGAAGGTGATGATGTATGTCAGCATAAGAAAAAAAATAAAAAAACTACTACAGAAATGTAGCAAATGTTATATCCAGAATATATAGAAAACTTCTACAACTCAACAACAAAAACCAAAATGATCTGGATTCTACTAACTTCTCTAGTAGGGTGGATAACCACCCTGGTTTGCCTAAGACTGAAGAGGTTCCAGGGACATGGGACTTTCAGTTTTGTTTTTTGTTTTGTTTTGTTTTGTTTGGGTAGGGTATGGGGTGCACCTTGTTTTGAAACTGAGATAGTCTTGGGCAAATCAAGACAAGTTGATCACTATCCTTCAGTCTTGTTCTAGCCACAACCTGCTCACATCCTACACTCTTAACAATATTGGTTAAAATTCTAGTAATTAATGATACTGATATCATTTAATAATACTAATATCATTTAATGATATTGACATATTAAATAAAAATGATAATGGTGATAACTAACCCTTGATGCCAAGCATTAAGGTTAATTCATTTAATCCTTTTAGCAATTCTATGAATTAAGTAACATTTCATTGTAATTTTGCAGATAAAGAAAATGATCAGAAATGTTAAATGTTCTTAACTCCACAACATAATTAAATAAGAAAGTCTGCCTTCTAACCATTTAGCTCAATGTGAGCTACTGGATTATTTGCCCCTCCCAGACAGCCCCATGTGTCTCTTGCATCTGGGCCTCTAAACATTACTATTCACATCATCTAGAATACTCCTCCTCCTCTCTTTACTTGGCTAAATGTCTGGTTTCAGAGTCCACCAGAAAATTTTATCTGAACTTCCCAAATTGGATCTGAACGCTTTAGATGTATTTCCCATAATACTCTGTCTATACCGTTATCATAACACTTATCACAGTACACTACCCATTCTTTACCAGAGTGGGCAGTATATCAATATTACCTAGTTACTAGATTGTTTAAGGAGGATGTTCCTATAGGTAGATTACAAAGTATGGGTTATACCTAGGAATGCTTATAAGAGGTAATATAACATTATAGTTAAGAATGAGGGCTCTGGAGCCAGACAGCCTGCTTCAAAATCTCATTTTTCCACATATTATCTATGTGACCACAGTTTCCCTATCTGTAAAAGGAGGATACTTAACAGAGCTATTGTGAAGATAAATATAGATACTTTAGAACAGCACCTGGCATTACATATATGTTTGCTATCAGTAGTTTTAAGCTAAATGAGAAGAGATTATACAGCTCATGTCTCTATCTTATTCACTATTTTCTCCTACTACTAGGTTTTTGAGGTGGAGGCTGGAATAGATGACATTCTTAATCTCCCAGGATTAATATTACTGGCTCAAAAAATTTGAGCATTTTTATGGCTATGACAATTTGCTGCCATTACTTTTATGAAGTGTGCTAACTGCACTGCCACCAGCAACATGAGCATGCTCCTTTTACCACATCTTTACTGGCGCTGGATATTACATTAGGTTTGTCTGTTATAAGAATAGGTGAATGATTAGTCAAAAAGATTAAAGAAGGGAAGCATAAAAATGACATAGACCTTAAATATTTTACATACGTAAACATACATTCATTTGCTAGTTTTTGATAGAAAGCCAAGGCCTTTACTCTGAGAATTAGTCTGTGGATCTGTTCAGCATTGCCTTTTTGCAAAAATCACTAGCACGATGCATTCCAGTTGGGGTTACTTTAAAAAAGAGCAAGAACTTAAAATCCTTACAAAGGGATTTTAAGATAGAATCCTTCCAGATTTAAACATTTCTACCTCCTCTCATCTTTCATAGTTATACTACTTACAGGACTAAGTCCAATTCCTTAGCCTGACATTCAGGCTACTCTTCAATCTGGCCCCTACTGACCATTCTAATTTCATCTCCTATTATTCTCCTTCAGATCTTTACCTTTACCATGGTCAAACTACTTTAAAATATATATATGTGTGTTTTTTGAATAAATATCCATGACCGATATTCTTAGTAGTATATATATGTATAGATACATGTATGTGTGTGCACACAAATACCAGATAATGTGCATGCTTTTAGGGATATAGAGAGGTAAAAAAGAAGTGGTCCTTGCTTTTTAAGAAACTCATTCTATGGTGACAGACAAGTGAAAACAGGTAACTAAAACACAACGTGGTGACTTTTGGTCAAGATGGTTAAGTAGGTAAATGCTGTGCTCGCCTCCTCCCACAACTACATCAAAATTACAACTAAATTATTGAACCACCCTGGAGAACGACCTAAAGACTAGCTAAACAGAAATCTTTTAACTAAGGACATAAAGAAGAAACCATGTCAAGATTGAAAAAAAAAAAAATGATTAGGACAACTTGGCACTAGCTATCAAAATTTTAAACACAAGTCTTAAACCAAGTAATTCTTTTGGGAACTTATTAAACAGATACTCTCAAATGTGCAAAGTTAATTGTAGTATTATTTATAATAGCAAAAAATAATACAATCTAAAAGTCCATCAATAGGGACAGGTTAAGTAAATTACAGAATATCCATAAATGAAATAAGCAGACATTAAAAAGAATAGATCTATATGAAATATGTCCAAGATATACTGTAAGTGGGACAAAGCAAACTGCAGAAGAGTTTATATGGTATCAATGCATTCATGTTTTTAATAAAACTGTATATAAATATCTGCATAGGCTTGTATATACACTTAAAAATGCACATGGTAACCTCCCAGAAATGGGACTAGGAGATGAGAGTGGAGTGAGGAAAGGACTTTTAATTTTTACCATATACCTTCTGTGAGTTAAAAAACTTTTAAACCATTTATTTTGTTCATGGTTTTAAAAAATAAAATTAGTTACTTTAAAAAAGTTACTATAAACAAAAGTATTAATAGAGTGAGGAGCACCTAACTTTGCCTTAGGGATGCAGAGACAGGACCCATGAATTTGGGCATAAAAAGATAAGTAAGCATTTCCTAAAGATCAGAAGAAGAGAGAGGGCAGTCCAGGCGCAGGAAAGTTTTTGTTGCTGGCTCTTCCAAAGTGCTAAGCCCCTCACTACCCAGATCTCAGTCCAGTTATCATTTGAATCCTACAGTATTTGCTGTTATTTGGCTTGTAGCCCAGGTCACTATGAATTACTAATCATGTTTTTATTATCATAGACTTCATCTGCATGTGGATTTATAATTTGCCGGATGCTATATATTTGAATTCTGCTCAGTACCCGGGCAATTAACCAGCTCCTGAGCTTCCATTTCCTCTTTAGAAAAAATGGGAGAACACCTTCTTGACAAGGCTGTTGCAAGAGTTAAGTGAAATAATGTACGTAAAGCCCTTAAACTCAAGATGTTTTCTTTCTACAGGTGAAGAAAGTGAGATTTCTAGAACCTTGTTTTTGACTGAAAGGCTTCTGATTCCTGATATCTAATGCTCCTCTCTCCTGTTCCTAGTCCTTTAACTCCTACATCCAGTCTGCTCAATTAGACTATAAGCCATCTAAGATATGTACTGTGTCCCATGGGTCTTTGAAATTTCTGACTCCTAAGATTGTATGTTCAATAAAGATCTAATGAGTTTAATGGCAGTTTGTACTTGCTATATACACATAATACCTCATGTTGCAGTGCTTTACAATTGTCCTCCATTATCTAAATCCAGCCATGCTGACCTAGTTCCTAGTATACATCTAACTTTTCTTGCTTTTGCACATAGTTAGGTGTCACCTCTTACCTGAAATGGCCATCCTACCACCGTCTCCTTATTTTCTATCACAGAACTCTGTATCCTGCACAGGAGAATTTCACTTATCAGAATTTCTAAATGAACTCTAAGTTCCATGATGGCAGGGCCCTCATCTGTCTTATTAACCCTGGAATTTCTAGTGCCTACAAGAATGCCTGACACATGGGACATGATTACTAAATATTTGTTGAACAAATGAATTTGAATGAGGTCATGGCTTGTTAACTGCCTGAGATAGGATTAAAGATTAGGTCTTCTTTTATTCCAATGCTCTTTTCAATGTGTCTCATTTTTTATAATATGCTACTGTATTATGTGTATATAGCAAGTACAAATTGCCATTAAGTGATTCCAACTTCTTGTGACCATTACTTCATATTATATAAATCTTTATTTTCAATACAAGGCTAAATGAATTCATCATTATTTTACTGAAAGATGTGTACAAATAGCACAATAACATCCATGCTATGACATATTATGTACAGTATTCAAATACTATATCATTCTAGGTACTACAGACATTTGATATTTTAAAAGTAAAAAAGGTGAGTACTTAGTAAATTACTGAATAACTCAGTTGAGAGACTGAGCTTCTGAGCCAGTCATAAGTTCAAGTTTCAGCTTTGCCATGTAATACCTGGCCAAGTTACTCTATAAGCTTCAGGTGACTCATCTGCAAAAGAAGGACAATAACTCCAGTATTTGACTTAGGTTTGTAGTTAAGATAATAAGTTTATGTATATATGTAAAACAGTAAGTCATTTAATTTACTGCCTAGCCATAGTTAGGTGCCGAATAAAGTGGTGTTTTAAGTACAAAATAAATGCAGTTAGTTAAATGCCTGTGTCTACACATTAACGGACAAGTTACTTTCATGGGGTGCAAAATTCTCACTGTGACAGTTTTAAAATGGGATTAGATTTATGAGAAAGTATGGAAAAAAGTTCATCATTGTTTTTAAAATCTTTCCTATGAAGGAGAGGGTGATTTCTCTGTCTAAAGTCATCTTAAAAACAAAATCATTTTGATTTACAGTACAATAAAGTTTAAAACACTGTCTTACAAATTAAGCACAGAAAGGAGCAATGACACGTGGAACCCAACTTTTAAAAACTCACTATGGTCTGAAATAAAGTCAAGAGCAAAAAGACTTAGAACTAGGTAAAACCTCAGATTAATATAAAAACTAGATAAAAACTTCAAAGTTAAGTAATTATGAAAACCTCAGGACTCAGAAGTTCTCACAAGTTCATAAGCTACGTATATATTATAAATAATAATAACAGCTAAAGTAATAGTAGAGGTACGATTCCTCAATCTAGCTAGAT
Organism: Pteropus vampyrus; assembly: GCF_000151845.1. Taxonomy (NCBI): domain Eukaryota; kingdom Metazoa; phylum Chordata; class Mammalia; order Chiroptera; family Pteropodidae; genus Pteropus; species Pteropus vampyrus. Next base: position 152,691 of record NW_011889088.1, on the reverse strand, counting down.
CATCCAGCTAGGTGAAATGGTGCAGCCACTTGGAAAACAGTTTGAGTTACTCACAGGTGGACCATATTTATCATATGACCAAGAAATTCAACTTCTATGTATACACACCTACGATAAATGAAAACATATGCCCAACAAACAAAAACTTGTACGTAAATGTTTACAGCAGCTTTACGCGTAACAGACAAAAGATGGAAACAAACCAAATGTCCATTAACAGATGATGGATAAATAAAGCATGTTATGTCCATACATAAAATATTTGGCAACAGAAAGGAATGAAGTACTGACATGCTATAACATGAACGTTGCAAATATTACATTAAAATGGAAGAAGCCAGTCACAAAAGCCCACATACTGTGTGATTCCATTCATATGAAACACTCGGAATAGGCAAATGTGTAGATTACTGAATGATTGGAAAGCGGTGGGAAGTTAAGGGAATACAGGGAGTAATTTAACGGGGTAGTTTCTTTTTAGAGTGATGAACATGTTTTAAAATTGTGGTGATGGTTGCTCAACTCTGTGAATATACTAAACCAATTTAAATTACATACTTTTAATGGGTGAATTGTAAGACATGTGAATTATACCGATAAGCTGTTATTTTAAAAATATATTTGTGTGTGTGTGTGAAATTTCCAAAATATGCGTTACAAATCTCATCAGCTTTTACGTGATCTCCTTATTTCTCTTACTAAACATTTAACAATGAACTTATATTAAAATAACATTTAATATTGCAGATTTTTGTCAACTACAGCAAAATCCACGTATCTTCTAAGATTCAGGACAAAGGTGACAACACCGAACCTACAATTTTCACCACATCCCTCCTCCATCCCCCCCACCCCGTGGTTATACCAGCTGATTAGACACGTCCAAAGCAAAGACTGAACTTGATTTTAAACAAATAATGGGTTTAGCAACGGTATTCTTTCCCACTTTTTGCTTAATTTCGTTACTGCGGGAAAACGTAATGTTAAAAAAAGCATAAGAGAATGGAGTAAAAATTGGTTCACGTTCCCCAATGTTACAAAGCAACTGAAGGATTCGTTCGCTTTGGCCACAACTGAGAAAAAGGAAAAATAAAATTAATAACTTCTAATATTTGATGTTAAGCCTCAGTGGCCTAAAAATAAAAAATAAAAAAAAGTGAGGGGAACAAGTGATCTGTGCACGAACTGGGTGGGAGGAAATTCTAGGAGCAATCTGCAGGTGGGGTCCGAGCGGGCCCTCGGCCAGTCCTGCCGCCAGCGCCCCAGCTGAGGCCTAGTGCGGACCGTGGCCCGACGTCCCAGCCGGAGGAGATTCGCCTCGGCGGCGTCTGGGGACTTGCTCCGCGCGGAGGTCAAGCCGAGAAGCGCTACCCAGATCCAAAGGGCTCCACCCTTCCCTCCTTCACTCCCTCCCCTCGGCGGCCCCCTGAGGGGAACAGGCGGGGCACAGCGCGCAGAGACTAGGGGTGGGGGGTGGCGTCCTCAGTGAGAAACGCTCCGCCGCCCCAGAGTGGCGGCCGCGGGTTATTAATAAACTCCGCTTCTGCCCAGGCGCTGCTGCCGCGGCCGGCCGTAGAATCGGCAGGGCCTGCCGCGGAGGCTAAGCAGCTGGAGTCAGAGTCGGGGCCCGACTGGGCCCACGCCGCAGCGCTGAGGGCGGCGGCCGGGCGGAGAATAATGCACACTGGGTAAAAACACATTTATATACGAACCTCCGAGAAAATTTTCCAACAATTCCTTCGTCCGACCACCATGCACCAGGACAGGAAACAGCCGCCCGGCCCCCAGGCCCCGCAACCCGCATAGCGAGTCTGAAGCCCGCCCCCAGTCTCCATTGGGCTGTCACTACGTCATTCACTGGACGCCTTCTGCTTGCCATTGGCTCAAATTTAGGCGATGCGCGACGAGACCGCCTTATCCACGCCTTATTTTCGTTACGTCAGGCCTTAAAGCTAGCGCCTGAGTGGCTTGCGTGAAGTGCGGAATCAAAGTTCCTCTGTCTGACTGGTTGGCAGAACTGCTCATCCCAGACAGACACCGCCTGGCTGACAAGTGAATTATGCCGATTCTGGGGCCCCAGCGGGAGGCGCCATTTTGTAGCGAGGGAGGGAGGTTGGTCCTTGTGACTAGCTGGGAGGGAGAAGAGGTGACTGGCGCCATTTTCCCCAAAGGGGCTGGGAGGTGGTCTTGGCTCTCCCGGTGGGCTTGTTGGAGCGCGTCCTGGAGACTGGTTGGGCTTTGTCTAGCGATTATCGAGTGTCACCCTTTGGGAGGGAAGTGGTCGGGAGGGGTAGGTTAGGATGAGAAGCCTTACAGCTCCTTGGGGGCTCTCGATGCCAGCGGAGGCCTTTGAACTTGGGAGAAGGCTCTGCTTTCTCCAGAGCTGCTGTATGCCGGTCACTGGCTGCCAAGCCTCCCTGTGCTTCTGCAGTCGTCGGGGCATCACCGTTCGTTGGGAGGGGAGCCTCCTGCCTCTGCTAAAGTGTCGGCGGAGCTTGGCAACGGGGCGATGGTCTTGGACTCTGCTGGGAGATGCTGCGGATCCTTTTGCGCTTGCATGTTGTTTAGGTTCAAAACCTGAAGTAGTCTGTAATGGTGTCGCGACATACCTTGTGTGTCGCGAAGTAAAGGAAAGTCAGAAGCGGGGAAAAGCATGGACTTAGGCTCCCCAAACCTATTACGAATGGATACAAATTAGTTGTGAAGTTTAGGTAACTTTCGTAGATCTTAAGCCAAACTTTTTCTATGCTACTGGGAATACTAGCCATTTCAGAAGTATTCAGTAAGTATTCATTCGCTTTGGTAACCAGGCTGAGTAAAGGTGAGATAAAATGTATAGATAGACTCAACGTTTGTTAGATCTGGCATTCCATATAGAATTGAGTTAACGAAGAATGAGGAGGTTGGCCCGTTGTTACAGGTTTGTGTTCTGCTTGCAAAAATTAGAGAGCGCTGGATAAGGTTAGGTTCCTTTTACATTTCAGGTGATTTTGGAATGACCAAGGGGTTAAATCAAAAGGAAGTTAAAGACAGCCTTCGTCTAAGTGAGGATAATTAAAATGTTTTGATTTACAATTGAGCCTGATTTGAGATTTTAACGATAACCTTTTTGATAGAGAGTAAGGGGCAGGCTGACCCTAACCAAATTACAGTTGCAGTTGGTGCTTAAATGCTATTCGAAGGAAAATAGGACTTTGAGTGTCCTTTGACTACATATTCTTTAGAAGTTATTTTTTACGCCCTTCTAAAAATAAAAAATGTGACACAAAATTGGATTAGGTTACTTGAAACTGAAAGAATTGGCTCACTTAAAATAGTCTTGTACCCAATGGAGATTCTCTTTGTCGGAGGGAAATAGAGTTCAGATGAAAAACAAGGTGTTTTAATTTATACTTTGTACCTTCCTGATGTTATATGTGTCTAGTAAATAGAAATGTTAATAAAAGAATCCTAATACTATTATGCAGTTTAGTCATTTATTACTAAGACCCATGCCTGTAGTCTACTACTTAAAACACTAATACAGAATCTCAAAAATAATTTTAAATTACTCTTTAATTGTAAGTTGCAGTTACAGGACATCTTCGTATCTCCAGAACTTAAAGAGTAGTTGTAAAAATTGACTGATGGTGGCGGATAGGACGCTGTAATTCAAATCTGATTCAGGGAGAAACCTTAATTCTGATTTTGTCACGTGTAATAGAACTTTGTGTTAACAGTATTTACCAGTAACTATAGAAGAGTTCAAATGTACAAAGTATTCAGGGCCATCCATTATCTTCAGATTTTTCCCGAAATCACCTCCTGTTCCTTATCTCTCATTATATTTTAATGACTTGAAAACATTTAATTTCCAACCAGTGCTAGTCTAGGCTTTTAAAGCTGGGCCATTTTGCCCAGTTTTCCAAATAGTTTATTTCTATCCCTCTTTAAAAAATGTTTTTTTAAACATTTCTTTCAGTAACTCAAAACTTTCTGGAGAATTGATTTTGGCATATTTGTACAGTGATGTAGCCATGAAAGTGTAGAAAAAAAGATGATGAGAATGACATTAAACTCTTAAAAGTATCTCAGAGAGGGTGTTAATAGGTAACAGATTTATTTCTGTAATGAATTGAAATTATGAATTTGTAAATTTTTTAAACTAAGGAATTCAAAACCAAACTAGTAGCTTGCTCTCTCCATTGGGAGCTGTGACTGTAGATGTGTCACTTATCTCAGAACCTGTTGTCTCATCTGTAAGGTAAAAACCACTTATGGTATGGTATGATTGGAAGGATATATGAGAATGTAGGTAAACATGTAGCACAGTTCCTATCAGATGCATTCAAGTGCTTAATGTTAGCCTATTCGTTCTCCAGTTCTCACTTTAATAGTCTACAGCAGGGCCCAACCCCTGGGCCACAGACCAGTACCCGTCTGTGGTCTATTAGGAAGCAGGCTGCACAACGAGAGACGAGCGAGGAAAGCATCTGTGCTTGAGGCTGCCCCCCATCACTATTACTGCCTCAGCTCCACCTCAGATCGTCAAGCATTGGATTTTCATAGCACCAGTCGCTGGGGACCACTGGTCTACAGCAGTGGTTCTTGAGAACTTTGATAGATCCTTTGCGATTTTGGATGAAAGCTATGAAAAACTGCTGTAGTTTCATAGAGGCTCATGGACCTAGAGTTGAGTCCTTGGTCTGTAGACTAAGCTCATTTAGTTAATCTCACTCAACTTCCACACTAAAAGGATTAATCAGGGCTTAATTAGAATCCGTTTTGGAAGTGTGTGATTAGGCTACTTAAAATGTTCCTTTTGATCTCATATAAATGGTTCTCAGTATATAGCTGACATAAGCATAGCTGTAATACAACTAGTAATGTTTTATTAGTAGGTAATCTCATAATTCCCTTTATTGCAAGCTGATGTAATTCCAGTATGAATGCAGTTTTTCCATTTTACCAAGCCTACCCTTGGATCACTTGTTAATCCCATTCATTATATCTTTGAAAAATCATCTAAGTGAGTGAGCTCCAAAGTTTACCAACTATGGGTAATGTGTATTGAGTTTTAGTGGCAAACTAAAAGGAAAATGTTAAAAATCTTTTAAAGCCCCTGAAGATTCCAGGTGTCTCTTTAAAGCTTCATACCTCCACAAGATTCTAATCATTTTGGCTTCTAATTACATTTGCTTAAATCTAAAGTAGAACACTCCAGACAAAAGGAAAACCAAGTTTCATTAATATACATAGTAAGTCTGGTGTTTTCAGCAGTAGAGTTAAATAGTGGATAGTCCATGAATGAAACCAGTTTTTAACATTTTCTGGGAAAACATACTCGAGACGAAAGGAGAATTTTTTTAAAAGACGAAGCTCATGTTTTCAAGTAAGCGATAACATTTTATAGAAAAACACTTAAGTGCTGTAATTTTGGGGGAAGTTTGGCTTAGTCTTAAATTTCTAATACTATGTATTACATTGAAATTTATAAAGAGATTAAACATTTACAGAAAAAGTTTTAAGGATTATTCCCCTGCCCCAACTTTGGCACCAGCTTGGGTGCCAAAAGTAGTGGCATTTTTTAAAAAATAGCAAGACGAAATTTGGGAATATGATCCTAAAGACTTTTCCCCCTAATATGGTGATATCTCATGTTACACTTTAGGGAACTTTAACCAAATTTGAGGCTCACTTTTAAATGAAAATTATCGATATTCATATACCATAAAACCATTTTAAAATGTATACTTCAGTAGTTTTAAGTATATCTACAAGGCTATGCAACTATGACCAATATCTAAGTCAAAACATTTCATCATCCCCAGAAGAAACCCTGCACCATTATAAGGCAGTTGCTCTTCATTTCCTCCTCCCTGCCCCGGCAACCTCTCATCTCCTGTTTCTATATATTTGCCAATTCTAGACATTTCTATAAATGGAATCTTCTGACTTCACTGTTTTCAAGTTCACCCTCGCTGTAGCACATAACTACTTTTTATTGCCAAATATAGTTTTATGGATGTACCACAGTATTGTTCATACATTCTTCAACTGACAACTACTTGGGTTGTTTCCACCTTCTGGCTATGCTAGTATGAACAACCATGTACAAATTGTGTGGACATGCATTTCATTTCTTTTGAATATATACATCCAGGAGTGGAATTGCTGGGTGGTACTATTTTCAACCTTTGAAGAATTGCCAAACTTTTCTCCAACAGATTAGCATTTTATGTTATCAGCAATGTTTCTAATTTCTCCGTATTGTCACCAATACTTGTAATTGTCCTCCTTGATCATGCTAATAGGTGAAATTATTCATTTTTATTGATTTGCATTTCCCTAATGACTAGTGATGCTGAGCATCTTTTTCAATGATATTGGCCATTTATCTTGGAGAAGTGTCTACTTGGATTCTTTCCTATTTTTGTTGCAAGCTGTAAACGTTCCTATATACTCAGGATTTGCAAATATTTTCTCTGGATTTTCTTCACTTTCTGAAAAGTGTCATTTGACGCACGAAAACTTAAATTTTGATGAAGTCCAAGTCATCTATTTTTTGTTGTTGCTTTTGTGTTATATCCAAGAAACCGTTGTTGCCTAATTCATAGTCACAAAGACTTACGCCTACATTTTTTAAGACTTTTGTAGTTTAAGATCTTATATATAAATCTTTGAACCATTTTGAGTTAATTTTTGTGGGTGGTGTGAGGTAAGGGTCCAACTTCATGCTTTTGTATGTAGATACCTAGCTGTCTTAGAACCATTTGTTGAGAAGATTCTTTCATACATTTAATGGTCTTGGCACCCTTGTCGAAAATCAGCTGACCACAGATTTAATGGTTTATTTTGGACTCAATTTTATTCCACTGGTCAGTGTCTATCCTTACACTAGTACCACTGTCGTGATTACTAAATCATGTTCAGATTCAAGATTGTTTTGGCTATTCTGAATCCCTTGTATTTCCAAACAAATTTTAAGATGTTTTGTCAATTCCTGCAAAAAGGTAGCTGGGATATTTTAGTAATTAAAGAATTTATAGATCAATCTGGGGAGTACTGGCATACTCATGGTATTATCTTCCTATTCATGAACATGGGCTGTCCATTTATTTAGGTCTTCTTTCAACAGATTAGTTTTCACTTTTTTCCTAAGTATTTTTGACGCTATTGTACATGGAATTTTCTTAATTCCACTTTGGTTTCATTGCCATATAGAAATATAACTGATTTTGTATATTGATCTTGTGCCTGCAACCTTGAAAACATTAGCTCTTTTTGTGTGGACACCTTAGAGGTTTCTGTAAGATGATGTTAATCTGCCAATATAGTTTCAATCTGGATGTCTTTATTTCCTCTTCTTGCCTAATTGCTCTGGGTAGAACCTCATGTACCATGAATAGAAGTGTCAAAAGGTAACGCTTGTCTGGCTCTTGATCTTAGGGTGGGTAAAGTTTTCAAGTCTTTCATCATTAAGTCCAATAGTTTTAAGGTTTTTGGTAGATACCCTTTTTCAGGTTGAAGAAGTTCCCCTGTATTTCTAGTTTGCGTTTATTAAGTTTTGAAAGGAACATTAAAAGCCTGATAGGAGGAATTTAAACATAGGACTCAAAGACATTAACTCACAAATTTCAATCTATACACATGAAAGCAGATAAAGGAATTATCTATCACCTGTGCTTACAACCTGAAAGGGGAATTACCTCACACAATGTTACTTTTATAGATACTGAGAACTGGTGAATGCCAGATGGGTGAGGGGTTGGGGAGCTGGGTAGAAAAGATGAAGGGATTGAGTACAAATTGGTAGTTACAATATAGTCCCCTACTGCATAGGGAATAGGCAATAATAACTATGTATAGTGCCAGGTGGGTAATCGGGCGGATCACTTCATAAACTATATGTCTCAACACTATGCTATACCACCTGAAACTAATATAATAGTATTGAATGTCAACTCTAAGTGAAAAATAAAAATTAAAAAACAAAATATATTCCTCCCATAGTGACAGAATCCTGGATTTCTAGGTGAGAACCTAGTTTTCTCTATATAAGGAACACAAGCACCAAAGTGTTTAATGCTACTTCAATAGTAGCCGACTTCATCAAGGGTAAAACCTAAAATTGAGGCAGACACTGACAAATAGTCACAGATAATCTTCACCGAAACTTAAATAATATAGAACAGAGCTGATATTTTAATAACTGGTATGTTTTAATGTAACTTTAGGTCATTTAACAAATGCTTTTTAATGCCTTCTATGCTTAAGGAATTATTGTGCTTGATCTTCCCAAAGACCTGGCTTAGTCATTAATACAATTCTTAATGACTTTTGCTTCATGCTTGCTTCAGGGGCTACATCTGGGGCTGAAGAAAAGCATAAATAGCCAAAGGGCTGTGGTTGGCCAACCCTGCTCTACACTTTGGTTTCTTCCAGAAGTGAACATAACAGTTATATCTCGATAAAGTGTGTACATTTAGCAACCACCATTTTATAACCTGCAGAGAAACGGATGAACTTTTAAATAGATGGAATACTTCAATTTACAAAAAAGTGAAGAATTTACAACATCAGCCACTAAAAGAAACATACTGAAACCCAAAATCAGAATTAACTTCTATAAATTAAAAATTAAGTTATAGGTTAGTGAAATTATGGGAAATACTGTTAAAATCTATATGCAATTATGTTTATAAATATTCACAAAGTTATCAACAGTCCTACAACCTTATCTAGAAACAGATATATCAAGACTCATAATCTGTAAGAAACTAATTTGATGTTAAATTTAAGGAAATACTAAAAATAATTGAGGTATATATTTGATGCATGAGAAACTACCATTTGAACATTATTTAATATTAAATATAGTTTAATTTTAAGGTCTTTAATTTGTTAAAAATCCATAAATGGAAATTAGTTTGGATTGTATGACAGAGGAAACAATAAAACTTGTTCTCAAAGACATACCAATACATTTTCTTGAAACAAAACCTCAGCAAATGAGAATTTTCATACTGTGCACGGGAATAACTGAAACCTTTATTAGATATGGTTTTCCAATAACAATGTGAAAACTGGAATTATCAATTCAAAGAGCAGTGAAGTCTGAAATTTAAAAAAGTAGACTAAGTATTAGGTAAAGGGGATAAAAGGTAAAGGAAGACAAAAATGTTTAATACTATTCAATATCTCCCCTCTGTACACAATGTTGCATATATACAACTACTCCATTTTAATTTTATTGATTTTATATAATAGTGAAATCCCCTTAAGCAACCTAGGGTATACAGATGGTGTCCAACTTGGGGGGAAAAAGTAGAAACATACTTGATTAACAGTTTTCACCTACACATTTTAGACAGACAATTCTTTTTTTTTTTTGCCAAGATTTTCATAGTAAATTCATAAATATAGGAAATATTTTCACTCCTTCAGTGTTAAAATAGAAAACCAAACAGTGCCAACAATAGTGGCTTAATTATTGGCATACAAGAAATACACAACACCAATGGGTTTTCTTCATTATGCATTTTAAATATCAATATGTGCATGTTTTATTTTTACAGTTATAAATTTTCTAGTCTGTTATAGATAACAGGATTTAATATTTTTGAATCCATTGAGATGTTGCTTTCAATTTGAAATATTGTGTGTATACATGTATATAAAAAAATAACTCAATGTATGACTCATCTGACAGATGTTTAAGATCAATAAAGGCTTAGTTTTGAACATGCAGTTTGGAGAGAGGGAAGTAAGCCAACCTCTCTACATTGTCTTGTTGCTGGCTTGTTTTTGCAGTGGTATCAATAGTGGTTTTTGGAGGGAACCATGTGCCTTCAGCCTATCTATTTAAGATCAGATACCACAATCAAGAGGGGTAAGGGAGACAGGGAAATGGGGGTAGGCAGGTGTTAAATGTCAAATTTTAAAAGTGTACATTCTGTACACTTTCTACGTACAAGATAAAAACAGACCAGTGAGGAAAAAAATTTATAATTAGGAAAACACTGCAATCAAATCAAGACATAATAGCCGAATTAAGTTCTTTTAATAGATTGCATATATAGATGTTTAGCCATACTCTTTGATCAACTCTTTAAGAGTAGAACTTTATATCCAATTTACATGCTTCAAATATCACCTTTCTTGCTACGGTAAGGTCTTGTATCCAAATATCCACTTGTACACTGAGAGCTTTAAGAAAAAACAGGACACAGAGGGAGTTGCCATTTTTTAGCAGCAATGAAATACCACTAACCCCTTTTAACATACCGAATTCAAGTCACTATCAGAGGTGAGCGCACCACAAAGTCACCAGGTACAAAATTGCTAGTTCATTTTTAAATTAATAACTTGAAATTACCCCTGCCCCCCACCCCAATACATCCCTTCTTTTTATAAACAGCAACCATTTTGCTATTTTATACATAGGCTAGCAGGCTTGTTTCAATATGAAAGTGCTAATTCATTTACAGATTTCTTTTAATCAGTTATGTAGTGCTATAATAAATGTCCAATAATCTACATAGAAACAATCTTTGATGAAGGAAATGATGAAGACTGAATAAGGTTATCGATTACCTTATCTTATGTACATATGAAGAATAGATACCCAATGGTGAGGAAGAGACAGAAATCAGACAAATACTCATAGGTGTAAAAATTACATCTACCTTTGAGCTTATACTGTAAATGAGACATTTTAAATAGTCCTGTAGCCCATGCCTATTTTTCCTCAGAAAAAGAAAAGCTGCCTTCATGACATCCCCTCTTGTTTCATATTTCCACAGTGTCACTTGAACTTTCAGTCAGAATCTTACTTTCTTCAAAAAATAAAGAAAATACCCCCCGCAAGTTTCCTCCCTCCCCCAAAATCCCTCTGGTTTCTTTTTCAGTGCCAAGTTGCATGATCAGGTCCCACCTCCTGGGTTTTTTTGTCCATCTATTGATCAATTAGTTTAGAGTATATAACATGAACCAGTTCTGGAACCACTACTAGGAGGAACACAAGCTCTTCACTACACTCACAAAGCAGGAAAAAAAGTGATAACTCAATTCATCCCTGGCGCCGGGCCTCCAAAATTGAAAGAGCTTGGCACAACTGGAGCACTGAATTTGTATCCTCCATGCTTCTCAATCATTTTGGATTCTAGAAAACAAATAAGTGATAGTTTAATAGAGCATTTTAACATTCTACTACTTTGGAGAACAGAAGAAATTAATAAACATTAACAATAGCTTCACTAATATTAGTTTCAAAGTTCTCTCTCCTGTTGTACTCTGTAGACTTCTTAGCCAACTTTTCATTTCCTATTTTTAAAAAAAATCTTCGAATACCACATTTTGAGTTAAATAGGATCCAATTTCCAAAAGGAATAACAGCTAGTGAATCTAATGCAAGCAAATCCAAATATAAAAAAAACACTTTAGAAAGCTAGGCTTTTTTTTATAAGGAGGACCCTTCTTTGAATATAAAAACCAGTTTGACTAATAATAATAAGACAGAAAATTATTAGGCTAAGCTGTATCTAAAATGTTCTTTTTTGAAATGCATATTGACTGCAAATGTTTAAAGATGAAAAGATAATGTCTGTGATTTTTCTTTAATACACTTTTAAGAAAGAGCAGTTCTCATAAAAGTGTTTTACACTTTTAATAGGATTTTCAACTATCAAGCCATCACCATGAGCTTGAGCAACCTTCTTAAAGCTTCTGCATATTGAAAATAGTCTTCAGCTACACTTAGGATCAGTAAACTATAGTCAAACACATTAATTTCTTCATTTCTATTCCTTCAGGTTAGAGTGAACTCCTATCAACTGCAACAACTGTAACTTTTACATAATTTAAAATAATTTAATATAAAAATTTAAAGAGGTATCAAATCATTAATCGCATTAAACAGGGGTTGTGATCAATTAACATACCATGCGCTGCTCTTCTTTGATCGGCCAGAGTTGCTATATCCTGTAACTGTTTCCTTTGTTCTTCATTAAGACCATGAGTCAGAGCCTGATACCACACAGGATTACGATTTTGTATAGCTATCAAAAAAGGAAAGAAACAAGGGTGAAAAGGGCAACAATAAGAGCGGCCTGATAATTCCTTTCTATTCTACGCCCTGTACTCTACTCTCCAATACTAAAATTCTGACCTATTTTATATTCTCCCAATAATAATTTAAGTTATTTGTGAAACAAATGATGCAAGGGTAGGGGTGTGTGTCAATTCTGGGTTAGCTTTATGCCTCAAAAAAACATAATCATTCTCATAATTCTTATCTCTTGTAAATAAGGATTCAAAGCCTAAACCATTCTTATATAATAAGTAACAAACTAAGGAAAGTTTAGAAATAGAATTAATCTAACCCCCTAAAAAGTTTCAGAGTTAAAGCAACTTGATAATAACCAAGGCTACTTTGGTTAATTTTCTCAACTCTCGAAATTAAAAAACAAAAATCAGAAGCATTAAATAGACGCAAGAAAGAGATGAATGGTACAAAATAAATGCCTCATTTCTTTCTGCATTGTCTATTCAAAAACTGTTCTTAAATACATCTATTGTTCTTCCATAGAAAGATAGCTGTGCAGTAACTGAGTTAAAATGAAAATGCTCATACATTATTACAGCCTAAAAAATGGTCAAACTAAATCTATGAAAAAGGGAGGACAAATTTTCCCAGCATGTCACAAGAGCACGTGTTAAAAACCTTACAATGTTCCACAAAAACATGCATAAAATAAACTGATGTATAATGGTAGCAAGTCTGACCATGTATTTCTTTCTTTCAATTAAATAGCTATACAAAGGGATGTGTGTGCGGTGAGAGGGAGAGACGGAGGGAGAGGTGTTCTCTATAAAGAATTTTTTTTAATGGGATAATTTCAAAAATGAAAACTGATTTCCTCATGTACTAGGTTTACCCAGGTATTTGTGGGAAGTAAATCTGACATTCAGCTGCATGATTTAATATCTCTATTTTATTGCATTTACTGTGCATAGACCCTCTATTATAATCCCTTAATCCTTTAAGGATTAACACATATTTAAGTCTACAAAATACAAAGCCATGGACAAAAGCAAGTCAGCAGTTCTTGGCACCTTCATCAATTCTTGCTGCCTGCCGTCTAGCTCAGAAACCATTTCTTTGTGTTTCTGCAACCTTGCATCAAAAGTGCTTTGTCACAGGTTTGGAAAACTAATCAGAGAATTTATTCTACATCAAAGTTCATAATGCATATGCATAGGAATAAATAGCGCATCAAAGTTCATAATGCATAATGCATAGGAATAAATAGCACAACAGTTAACTCTAGGGGAAAAGAGTTTCAAATATGTTTTGTTGAAATCCAAATAAACAATGGTAAAAAAAAAAAAAACCCCAAACTGACACCTAGTATTCGGTAACCACATACACTGACACAGGAAAAAGGGACTCTAAGGCCATTATAAATAGTTAAATCCTTAACAGGTGTGGATTTGGCTGGGAAGAAAAGATACACAAACACATAAACACACACAAAGAAAAGAGTGGATACTTCTGGGGAAAGTTGGGAGGATAGAAATCAGAAGTGGGAAAGAATCATCCTTATATAAACTTTATGAACTATACTATCTTCCTAAAATGTGCATGTTTCAAAATTATATAAATAAAAGTAAAATAACAGGATGGAGAAAATACTCTCAAACTATGGCAACAGTAGAAATAACTTTACTTTGCCTAATAATCTTTAATCATATTCTAGTTTGGGTTTAATATACTCAAAATTGCTTTAAGGAACATAAGAACAGACTGCTTCAGGGAAACGATCACAAAGAGGTATCTGAATTACATATAACAAATTGACTTACTCTGAAATATAGCTTTAAATATCTGATATTCATCAACAGGGTTATCTTCATCATCAATGATTGTGGAATAGCCTTCCAGAGCAGTCTCCTCTGCATCATCTTCTTCCCAATCTTCATCATCTCCATCTTCACCTGCTTGCTTAGCCAGAATCTCCAAATATTCTTGACCATCTTCATCAATGTCATCTTCATCACTCCCCAGTTCCTCTGGCAAGTCATAAAATAGGTGCTTTTGTTAGTACTGAAATGTTCTGCCACTCAACAAGCTGACAGTGATAACTGTCAGTAAATTACAAATGAATAAATTCAAGGAAGAGTTCCAGGAATTGGTGTTTAAGTACATATTCAGCAATAAACAGAAAAAAAATTCTCATTGAAATCCAAGAAACCCAAACACAATTCTTAATATTAGAGGTTTAAAAAGGATTGCATAATACGAGATTCAGCACTTGGTGTGCTCTTGGCCTTATGTTATATACCAAACCAAACACCAACAGTAAAGTAATATAGTTTACGTTACATCCACAGAACATATTTTGCAATGTTTTTAAAGGCTAAGTTAATGCATGATAAAAAACAAAAATGGCAATAGCTGTCTTATTTTGGAAGTATTACAGTAATTTCTCTTAAGCAGCATTCAACCAATTTATATTCTTGTAGTCTATAGTGTTTTACAGGTAAATGTACTAGGCAACATTCAATTAATTTTATAAAGTGCAAAGATGCTTTGGTTTTAGCATTAATAAATGATAGATGTTTGCCAACACTAAAAACCATAAATGCCTAGAACTGCTTTATGTGTTGCAGATACAGCTGATGTTTCTGCCTTCATTGACCTTATACTAGGGGGAAGGTAAGGCGGTCTTTCTATGAATGAATGTGAAAACATTTGGCTATGATCCCACATTTCTTTAGAATGGCTAACAAGACAAGTTAAGCCCTGTGATATTTCTAACTAGGTAGGTTTGGCTTCTTCCATCACAAATCCCTTACCCGTTTCATCATCATCTTCAGCTTCATCATCATCATCACTATCATTCTCGTGTTCCGCATGGCAGGCATATGCTCTTTTTAATCCATTAAATAAAAGGATAAAAGCTGGCAAAATCTGTCCTGAAACCTGATTTAAAACTTGTGGTATTTGTTCCATATCAATAAGAGCACACAAGCCCAGAACACACATCTTTCTGTCATGTAACCTAAAAAATAAAATAATAAAGATTTCTTTTTTTTTTAATAAGCAGCATTCCTTACAAAGTTAAATAAACAATTATCCAACGTATGTCACTTACCCCAAGAAACAATCAACATCATTAAGCCACTGGGTAATAAAATGATTTGTAACTGGTTCAACATTATTGGGGAAGCGAAGATTTTCTAAGGTGTTGAGAAGTAGGTGTGGATTATAATATAAAGCTGCAATGGCAACTTGCAGGCACATTGTTCGAAGTTCACTTGTCTTCACCTCTCTTGTCAGTCTCTCTAAAGCTGCTTCCACAAATAAGGGAATGCACTGTAAAGAAAGATAGCAAAATATTCCAAAATTATAAGTAACAGCAGTCTATACTACCCATAGAACTTACTTGTGGCCTCAACTAACTGCTTTTCCCCATTAGATCATAGAATGAACAGTTTTTATTGTTGAGGCATTGCACTGGGAAATCTAATTTTAAAGGAAATCAAGACTTTACTGAGATATTAGAGCCTCACCACAATAGCAATCATGGATTCAAAATATTCCTATGGATTAACCCTACTGTGGTAATCATTACACAATATATACACATATCAATTCATCACACTCTTTATCTCGAACTTATACAATGTTATATATTTCAATTATATCTCAAAGCTGGCAAAAAATTCCTACTGAAACTGACCACGGAAATTTAACAACTAAATTTATCTTACCGCATGCAAAGTGATAGATAATGTGGCAAGCAATAGGCTCACAACATACTATGAAAAACACCTTAAGTCAAAATTTACCTTGCATAACAAGTAGCGATAAAACTTGCCAGTTGTATTTAATATATACATATTATTATTTTTTATTTATTTATTTTATTTTTTAGGTGAGGCAACTCTTGGTTGACCTCACAGATTGCAAGGACCTTGTCAGCTTACAATCCCTTATTTTTATTTTTCACATCTACAGAATATGGTCTTCCTAAGTGGTCTCCCATCCAAGTACTAACCAGGTCCGATCCTGCTTAGCTTCCAAGATCGGGCTTGTTCAGGGTAGTATGGCCATAGACTAACATATACATATTAAACATCATCATATATTGGTTAAATTTTAAACCAACATTACCTAGGTATCATAATAAATAATAATGTACAGAATATGTAATAAATGGCCCGATGCAAAAAAAAAAAAAAAAAAAAGAAAAAAAAAAATAAATGGCCCGATGCAAAAAAAAAAAAAAAAAAAAGGAAGGAAAGATTCCCTCTCTGAAGCCTCACATACAAACAATTAACAGATAGCCTCACTGACCTGGTCGATGCCACGCCCTTTGCACTGTAGAATGATGACCTCTAACAATTTTGCTGCATGACACTCTGCATCTTCTCCTGCAACTCCTGTAAGAACCTGATCAACACAATATAAATTGCAGCAAGGCGTCATGAAGCCTTTCAATCTGAGAATTTCTATCTCCTGTCCAGTTCTGATTAAGAATATTTAAGATACTCTAAATTAGTATGAATGATTACAATATTCAGACTACAGTCTAAATAAAGCATCTGTGAGGATGTGGAGTTGTTTGTCTATCTGTCATATTCCAGCAACCTGGGATCTTGGTCTATGTAATTAAAGCAACTTCTCTGTAGTATTGTTCTGGACTATCGCATGTTGACAACCACTACCTTTTCATACAAACATGCCAAAGGACCTTCACCTTAGTTGAAGTACCTTACCTTTCTCAGTGATATCTGGCTCTTGTGTAAACAACTATACTGATATTGCTAGGAAAACCTTTACACAAGTCTCAAAATATAAAAAATACTGACCCTGGAGTGAGAGAGGAGGAAAAGGCAGCCTACTGATGGCAAATGTCCCCAAATAAGAAATAAAAAACATGGACTTGACCTGCTAGAGGACTCCAAGTGTTAAGGATAAGTGTTCTGGAATATGATGGTATAGACAATATCTATTTCCAGAGCAGTAACAAAACTAATATTATTGGCAATAAATATTGGAAAACATAACTAGATGATTATTTTGTAACTAAGTGCACAGAAAGGAACGATATCAACGAGGACAAGCACATCTAAAAATTTCACGAGCAAAATCATTTCTTAAATGCCTAGTGTTAAACAGCCTGCTACCTCTCAACAAGCACTGTTAGAAATTCAAATGCTACCATTTACATTAACTTTCACATCTATGAAGGGACCCCAATGAGTATTTTACCCCCATCTCTAGTTTAAAAAAAGTAGCATCCACCCTAAACATATCTTATGATTCTTCTAAGAAATGGCACTGTATTTTTGACTTTTAAACAAACCCTCGCATTTTACAATCTTGCTATTTACTACGTAATTATCGTATAGCCTTCATAAACCTACAGCCTCCGAGGAGTTTTCTTTATAAAACATCGCTAACAATTCCTGATCCTTTCAAAAATCTCTCAAGTTCTGGATTCTTTCCTTCTTTAGATTCAAAGCCTAGCAAAGAACTAGGTTAAGATAAACTCCAGACACTCTGAAACTCAAAAACATTTATAACTCCAATTAAATATCAGAGAGCAGACAAAAGAAAAATACTTGTCAAAACCATTGCTATGACATCTAGGAATCAAAGTCTTTAGTTCATAACGTTTAAAGCCCTTATTCTGTCAGACCCATTAATAATATGTTCACCATAATGTGTTTATCATGTAGCTTTACAATTTCTACTTTTTATATTACCAGCCTCATATGTTCTTCTATTAAATTACCCACCTTTTTGCACATACTGTATATCATTTCAAGATACTTGGTATCAGACAGAAGTGTGTCTGTATCAACTGTCACATAATTATGAAGCAGAGGCATCATATCTGTATTAATAAAAATCATCAGTTAAATGTCTTTACTAATATAAATGCTTTGTTTTTGAAAAATTTCCTTAGAAAAAGAAATCTGGAATTGTTTTGTCCCTAACATTCACTTTTAAAGTATATTCATTTTTAATTAGATGTAGAAATGAACAATTACTAAAGTGAATTCCTTTATATCTAGTTAAAGCACAAAGATTACACAAAGACTGACTGGGGGGGTGGGGGGTGGGAGAGGAGGAGCAAGAGAATAAGATATGAGTTAAAGAAAAAAATCTAAAGTAATAACTAAATCAAACTATGCAACAGAAAACAATGCTATGGGTCATCCTTGAGCATTAACTAATACTGATAACTTACCCAAACAATGAAGCATTTAGTAATATTCAAAAGTATCTGTTCAACTGATATACAAAAAATGAATCAAAATGGGGGAAATCCTCAGTATTTCTATATTGACTTGACTTACCTGTAAAGTAATCAAAGCCATCTTGCTGAAAAACCTCAAACACCAGAGGCAGAAGCTGCCACATCTGTGGAGACACTTGTTGACATGTCAAACTATGTGCTAAAGAGAAGATCTCCTCATAGAATTCTAAAAGAGAACACTGAGTCATTAGGACAACGATTGCTGATGTGAAACAGCTGTAAATTCTTAGTACAATCAGAGGTATATACCTAAGACATGCTGTTGTAAAACAGTTCCAATGACCTGTAAGCAGATTCCCTCAAGCTGCTGGGTTATCTGAAAGAGAAGAAAAAAACCCATTATGAATTGCAGCACAATGAATGAATTACTAATAATATATAATGTAACTCACTGCATTTAAGTATAAAGTCAATACTGTTAAGAAATCATTTTAAGTCTTTGCTTTGAAATGACTTATCTTATGATGCGTGAATCAACTTGGATTCAAATTTAATGAAATACCATTAAACTGAGGCAAACACAAGGAACAACAGGCACAGTTTACCTAAAAAGGAAAGAATAACTTCCTGGAAAAAAAATTAATTATGAAAATAAAGGAACCACAACCATTCTGCAGACAGACTTATATCTGTGTATAAATATAGATTTATTTGGCCCAGAAGTAATGAAAATATCATTGCCAGTGGCTTACAGAAAAATTATTTGAAAGAAGGCATTCCCACCACTCCCAATAATTAAGTCACCTCCATTTATATAATTATACTACATATGGCAAACCAGACCTCCAAGTCATACAAGACAGATAATACAAGCTCCTTTCTAATTGTCGGTATGGTCCTCAGTTGAAACCCCAGTCCCTGAATTCCATCAGAATGTTTAAAAGCGGGGAGAAAAAATAAAATTTACTAATCAGATATAAAAACAAAACATCCATCTCAAATATGTATTGTTCTGAACACATTTTCAACTTTTCAAATATTGTAAACAACTGATCTGTAACCATAAGGAAGCTTAGCTATAGGGGTCTGCCTATTTCTAATTACAATCTAGAATACAAAAATAGTTTACTAAAATCTCATGTTACTTTTAGCAATTTGTAATTAATCTGAAAACAAAATTTATAAATATTAATATCTGCATTGGAATTATAAACACCAAATTCAGGACAATGATTACTTCTAAGGGAAGGGAGTAGTGAAATGGGATTAGGAAGTGGTACCCCAAAGGTTTCAATTATATCTCTCTGAAATTGTTTCTCTACTGGAAATAAAGTCTAAAGAATATACTATAAAATGTTAAAATCTAATAAATTTAGGTAGTGCATAATGGGTTGCTTATAGTTTTCTCTGCATATTTCTTTTGTGCATATTTTAAATAATTCTGTTCTTAAAATTCATGATTACATTTCTCATACCTGTCTAAAGGATAATGATAAAAGAAAAGTAGGAAGATGATGGTGACGACTGTACAACAGGTGTGAATGTACTTAACACCACTGAACGATATGCTTAAAAATAGTTGATGGTAAAGTTTGTTATGTGTATTTCATCATAATTAAAAAACAATTTTTATTAAAAAGGAAAACTAGATTGAGTATGTTTTCTTAAGAATTACCACACTTTGGAATTAAGAAAGGTAACCTAGAGGAAGCCAAAATACCGAGCTTTGAAGATATAGTAATAAGAATACCTCATTCTTATTCCTTCTAACAGTAAGGAACTGAAAATAATGTACTAATCCTATCTTTACAAAAGGGAACTAGATAAAAGATGGCAAAATCAAAGTGCGTGAGAAGATAACCAGAGAATTATATGTCACAATCCTCCAAAAAGCATAGAACAGTTGATGAAGAATGACTTGAAATAACCTAAAACCTTTACAACACTGGATCATTCTTACCTCTTTATGGTCTTCAACTACACTAAGAAGCGTGTCGATGGTATTTAGGATTCCCATTGCAGTAACTGCTTTGTCGTCACTTCCTTCTTCATCTGGCCCAGTCTGGATTACTTGATTAAATGTCATTGCCTATATTCAAGTGAATATAATTCAGGTTTGCCATTAAAGCAGCATAAACATATTTTGGTCTAAAATTTTTAATTTTTAAAATGTTCTCACTGGGACACCACAACCGACCAATGTTTCCTAACTGATTAATAATAATTAAGAACATGGACTCTATAATCAAATGGTACCACTGACTCTTACTAGGGACCTTAAGTTATTTGACCTCTGTTTCCTGATATTTCATTTGGGAACTTCATAGAGATATTATGAGGATTAAATGAGGTAAGCATAGAAACTGTTTAATATTACGAATATTTTTATTAATATTACTGGATAACATTTGACAATGCCCCAAAATAGGTATATTAATCATGAAAGTTCAATCATTTTGAAACAAAGATGGAGTCGTAACCAATAATCACATTAATATATTATAAATGCAATATACATACATACTTAATAAATGCTACTATATTTATTCAAATGTCTTTGCCCATTGCAAAATCAGCTGCCTTTGCTTAAATCCACAGCAAATATCAAGAATGAGATTCCTGAAACCTTAATACTTAACAGGAATATAAACTTCATCAAATAAATCATTATATAGGAAAACGGAATGGATACTTGTTGGGCACATGTTCATACTTTTTATTACCCTTAAATAATTTATTTAATTCTCAGATGTTTGGGGCTACGTACAGTAAACAAAGGCCATCTATAAAATAACTATTTACACAAATTTCATTTTTTTAAATTTATAACTATTACGTCTACTTCATCTCTAAGTTGGTCCGAAGTATTTTGGGAACTATATGAACTAGGCAATCATAAAGCAATATGAGGTAGCAGTTAGAAATGTGCACCGTAAAGGCATACAGCTCTGATGTGAATCCCAGCCCCACTCATTGTAGGTATGGGTAAGTACTTACCTTTTATACCTCATATTTTCTCTTACAGGAATAGTCCACACAGGATTGTGTGAGAATTAAACAAATTAAATATATATCAAGGGCTTACAACAGTATCTGACCTACAGTAAGCTCTGTGAAAATACTTCCTCTAAGGTAACACATATATGATTGTTTCAAATAACATACCAAATGTTGTGTCATTTCTACTGCAATAGGAGTAACTTCTTCACTATATTCGCAGATCATTTTCTGAATTACATTGGTGAGATCATCATTTTCTGTTTCTCTTATAATATGAAGAAGAGCCTGCATTACAGGTCTGATAAATGGCGTGATATATTCTTTAGCTATAAGAGGTAAAGAGAGAAAAATGTTAGCCAAAAATAGATAAAACTCCTTAAAATCTGATACAACATACACCAAAGAGTAAAAAAGAGATACTTTCACATAAAAAGATAATGTTTCAGGTTTCTAGGATTACGTCTTGTACACTTATGTGTAAACACACTGCACTATTTGAGATATAAACCCATTACCTTTTTCTTGATTGCTGATCAACACTTGAAGTGCAATAGCAGCTTCCACTTTCACAGGCATTTCCCTATCATCAATGAGACATCTTCGTGTCAGCTCTAAGGCCGTTTGCAGATTCTGGTCACTTTTGAATTTCACTTCACAAAAATAGTGAAGAACCCAGCAAGCCTTTTTAAAAAATGCAGTGAGTTACTATAGATATCTTACATTAAATTCATCCAAGCTACAGTTATCTCTATTCCCTAAGTTCTGTGTATGGGAATTTGGAGGCTGGCCAGTGGTAAATTATGTCCAATGAGACAACACTAGACCAGTACTATGATCCCAACTTACTCTTTGGCTGCATGATGTTTGTGTGGATAGCAAGATCTGAATGCAAAACACAGACAGATACTGCTATCAGACACAGATGAAAACTATGCACACATTACAGCAGCCAATTAAAGATTTACACAAAACATAAGTCTAAAATGAAATATGGCTTTTAAAGTGAACATTAAATTTTCTACATTGAAGTTCACACAAGTAGTCATTCATTATAAGATGTAAATATATAAATTAACACAATTTTAAAACATACCCTTGCTCTCATGTAGCCTAGTTCACTGCTGAAGAGAGGGAACACATGATTCTGCAACATGTATTCCATCTGATCTTTGTAGATCTTTTTCTGTAAATATAAACAAAAATTATTTTTGAACGAATCCCAAATATAACCAACTCAAATAGACCAGTGTTAAAATGACTACTACTGTTAAAACACACATTTATTATGACTCTTTGAACCCCAAGATCCACATCCAATTGTTATTCTCAAACTCTACCATCAAAACCAACCAAATACATTTTTTACATCATGTTTAGAAACAATTATGCCAAATCTTAGCAGCAATGATCTAATGGAATGTGGTTAATTTTATTCTTTACCTTATAAAACTATTATAATGAAAAAACCTGTGGGAATGTCCAAATAAACATAACATAGATTGAAAAATATCCTGCCTGCTTTCAAGGTAATAATCTGGATAGCTAAGATACTTGTATTTTCTAAATGTTAACCTGCTTTTAAGAAACGTTCCTTTAACTGTATATTAAATCAACATTAAAAACTTATGAACACTTACAAAACTGAAGAAGACTAATAAGACAAAAGAATTAAATGCAATGTGAAATCCTGGAATGGATCATGGACCAGAAAGATGGACATTAGTGGAAAATCTTGAAAAATGTGAAAGGCATCTGTAGATTAGTGAATAGTATCATATCAATTAACTTCCTGGTTTTGAGAAGTACAGCATGGCTAAGATGCTAAAATTAGGGGAAGCTGGGTGAAAAGTAATGAAAACTATTTTTGCAATTTTTCTGTAAATCTAAAATTATTTAAAAGTAAAAAGTTAAAACAAAAAAATCTGAATGTACTAAGAACTGACTCATTTCCAGCCTTCTATACAGCAAATAATGACTGTCTTTAATTTATACTTTAGGAACTAAAAGAAGGATGGGTGGACAGGTATAGAAAAACTGAAGTGACACAAAATATGCACACAACTTAACAGGGACAAATTCAATACAGCATCATATGAAGCAAGGTTACTGGGAGTGGGATGTACTATGACTAAATATTTACTTACAATTAGAATAGTTTCCATTTATTAAAGTGAAAACAAATTTCAGATCTTATTTATGAAAAAGTTTGACATAATGTATATAATTTAGTTAAGGATTCTAAAGATATATCATCTAATCCAATCATTCATTCTTTACAAGTTTGTCACAAAAGCATGATATTTCTAGGCCATGAATGAATGCATTCATGTGTACAAATTTCCTTAAACATCAATATTTTGAGAAAAAATACAATATTTTACAATCATCTTGCTATATGAAAACTCATGCAAAAAGAAATAACTTTAGCATAAGCAACAAAAGAAGAGATAAACTGGGTATTATTTCAAAATCATATCAAAACTTATACTTCAAAGGACACCATCAAGAAAGTAAAGATATAATCCGCATGACAGAAAATACTTGCGAATCATATATACAAAAAAGGTCTAGTATTTATAATATATAAAGAACTCTAACACAACAATAAAGATAATAACCCAATTAAAAATAGACAAAGTATCTGAATAGACACTTCTCCCAAGAAGATATACAAGGCCAGTAAGTACATAAAGATTCACAGTATCATTAGTTATCAGGGAAATGTAAATCAAAAGCAGAGAAAAACCATCTGACACCAACTAGGATGGCCATAACAACAAAGACAGATAATAATAAGTGTTGGTGAAGACAAAGAAATTGGAACCTTCATATATTGCTGGTGAAAATACAAAACTGTACAGTTAGCCACTATGGAAAGCAGTCTGGCAATTTCTTAAAATATGACCAGCAATCTGACTCCCAAGTAGGTATTACTCGAGAGAAATAAAAACATATGTCCACACAAAAACATGTACACAAATGTTCATGACAGTCAAAAAGTGGGAACAATGCAAATGTCCATCAACTGATGGATAATAAAATTTGATATAGCACTACAATGGAATATTACTTGGCAATAAAAGGAATGAAATACTGAAACATGCCACAACATGAATGAACTTTGAAAATATTATGCTTAAGTAAAAAAAGCCACTAAAAAAACCACAGGTTATACCACTTCATTTATATCAAATGTCCAGAGTAGGCAACTCCATAGAGGAGATAAAAAACATATTAGGCATAGCCTAGGGCTAGGAGATCTCAGAAAAAAATGAAGTAACTGCTAATTGGGTTTCTTTATGGAATGATGAATATGTTTTGGCATTAGAGGTAATGGTTACACAACTCTGATATGTGAGAAAACACCAGTGAACTGTACACTTAAAATGGGCCAATTATATGGTATGTGAATTTTAACTCAATAAAACTGTTATTAAACACACACATAAAAATACCTTCAGAAGTATTTCAGCTAAAGAACCAATCATATGCAGGGCTCCATCTTTTTTTCGAGGATCGGCATTTGGTTCGGTGAGAATCTGGTAGCAAAATCCCATAGTCTTTTGCAGTACCTAGATTAAAAGAGAAAAGTAATACTTTATTAAAAAACAATGACAAATGATTTACATAGCTAACCTTAAAAAAGTGTGTATCTAAACAAATTTTAAATATTAAAGCAAAAGTATTCTACACATTAATTAACCTACCTCTTTCCTCTTACTACAGGCTGTAAACAAAAGTGTCTGGGCAGCAGTGGTAGGAGAAATGAAATCTTCAAACACATCTAGAGAATATATTTGAAATTAATACAGAAAACAGTAATTTCAATTTCTTCAAAAAATATTTGCACATAATTTATAAATGAGGCTCTGTAAAAAAAAAAAATGACCTTACTCTTTTACTAAATCTTCACACAAGGTGAAAATGAAAATGAACAGATTCCCATATAATTTTGCAAAAGCCTAGTTCCATGTCTTTTCTGTACAAATTAAATGCTAAACCACAGATTTCTCCTAATGATTATTTTCTTTCATACAAAACACTACTACTGTGAGAATTTTCACAATAGGGTTCCAAAAGTATCAACTACTAAAAGTACATGAGATTTTGGTAGAAAGAAGGACTAATAATCAACGTTAGCCAAATTTAATTCCATGCAAAGACTCTGTGTAATTCCAGCTTCCAGCATGTGTCTTCTAAATTCCCACATATTTGATGACTGACACAGAATCCAAAAGTTAGACACTTAGTATTAAAGTGCAATCAAATTTCTAACAGTTTTGGCATGTGCCAGAAGCACATCTAATAATAACACTATTGTATTTGTGTCTCTTAAAAATTATCATTATCAAATGCCATAACTAATGAACAGCCCCCAGAAGTCTAAACAACAGATAAATTTACATTGAAACAATAAAGATTTTTCAGTACCAAAGGCAAGTACCTTGGTTTACTATACATAAACCTCCCCTTATTTTATTTCCAAAAAAGTGAAAATTCCTTACCAAATTTCATGCGTATATATTCATAAGGGTCTTCTTGCCAAAGTTCTTCATCAGCATCTGTATAGCACATCAATGGAAAAATAACATCTTGGATAATGCCCTGCAATTTAAAAGTTAAGAATGTAACAACCTTAAGTCAGTCTTCAAATTTAAACCTTCAAATTTCTGTTAAGTGGTAAAACAAAATCTTAGAATCAAATTTTTTTTTTCATTCTTAGATCAACTATCAATGAACATATTCTTCCCTCTGTGCAACAATTATGAAATAAAACGTGTACACAGGTAGCAATTAAGTATTCTAAGTAAATACAACATGAAATTTTAGTTCAAGTCCTATAATTCTAAATGAAGCAAATAAATTACTCATAGAAATAATACGTAAGCCAATTATCCTCAAAACCAATCTGGTAAAATAGCTCTTTGCTTACTCCAAATTACATGATTAAAATATTAACTAATCATAATCAAAAATAAAAACTACAAGGCAAGTTTTAAGAGTTTTAGATAAAAAGATAATCTGAATAGTCACAATATGTTTGTTATATCTCATTTTTCTACTCTCGAAACGATGATCAGAACTACACTAAGCAACATAAATCAACAAAAAACACATTTTTCAACCTTTATGGTCATTAATGTTATTTCCATTATAGTTTCTAGAAAAAAAAAAAACCATTTCAGATAGAAAATTATTACTTGTATATGAGGCTTCAGGTTCTTCCAGGTGAGGGCATGAGAAACTCCTTGATTAATATAATTTAATGTCTGTTGTAAAACTCGAGGAGCCATATATTGCTTCTCCTTGTACTGATATAACACCTTCAATAAAACCTTTGAGAAAAAATTTTGATCAAAAAACAAAATTTAAATAGAAAATTAACCATTTATAAACCAACAAAAATATCTGACACTTATCTTAATATGCAGGTCATTATCAATAACCATATACTTTTAAGAAAAAGTAATTTTCAAAATTATATGGAGAAGCACATTTATTTCAAGGCATTTAAATCAACAAATTGAAGTAATATTTCGTCGAAGGACTAGTTTCTGATTAAATAAAAAAGAAGGGACAACCATATGTTACTTATTGAACAAACCACAATATTCTGAGAATGCCCTATATTGTTAAAATCACCTTCTAGGAAAATCTTATCCACACCATTCACCTACATATTTAATATCTGGCAAGAGTTTTCATTCTACCTCGTATTTCCGAAAAGCAACTGTCAAAATATGGTCCACAGACATCTCAAAGGGTCTGTGAGGTCAAAACTATTTTCATAATAATGCTAAGTTGCTATCTGCCCTTTTTTACTGTGTTGACATTTGCACTGATGGTACAAAAGGGTGGTAAAACTTCTTGTCCTAATATGAATCAAGGGAGTAGCACTAAAATGTACTAGCAGTCGCCATATTCTTTACAGCCACTTAATTACAGAACAAGTTTTCCTTAAGAATGTCCTTAATGAACCAGGAATATTATAAATATTATTAAATGGAAGTATATATATATAGCACTTCTGCTACATACTGAAGAACAATTGTTAGGAGAAAAGGTAAAATGGTAGCTTCTTCCATCAAACATTATCATATACTTGAAAGAAAAACTGATAGACAAATTACGGTTATTTAAACTTATGTATATTACATTTTTTTTTCCTCGAAAATGAATAAAATGAGCCTGTCACTTCAAGGAAGATAACCAACAATATGTTACTGGTATTAAAATCTGAGCTTTCAGGGAAAAATTAGAAATCTCGAAATCTTAAACTCCTACTTAGATTCAATTAATAACTTTCTAATATTTAAAGATATTTCTCATGAAATCAGTGGTGATATTAACAAATGTGATTTTTAAATTGCAAAATGAAATGCATTAATATTAGGAAAATCTGCATTAACTCAACAAGTCAATATTCTCTAAATGACCAGTGAAAATGTTACAAAATATGTATGGGTAAAAGACCCATTCGACGTGCAATATAGACCAATGGGTATTACTGTAAAAGAATATGAACTGTTCAGTTAGTTTCAAACTCCACATTGCAATTAACTTTTAAGAACCTACCACTGTCAAATTTTGGTGTGAGATTAAAGAATTTCCGCAATTATGTGAAGTCTATTAAAACATTCTTTCCTTTTCCAATTTCTTATATGGAAGGCCAAATTTTCTTTATGTCCACCAAAACAAATTAAAACAGACTGGATACAGAGGCAGATGAGTATATAGCTAGCTGCCTTTTATTAAGCCAGACATACAAGACATTAGTAAAAATGTTTAACAATATCATTTTCTCTTGCTAAAAATTTTCATTTTGGAAAAGTTATTTTTAACAAAAAACATATTTGTTAATATGTGATAACTTATTTTTAAATGAATTAGTACTGTCAGCAATTTTATTTTAATTTCTAATATGGTAAATATCACTAGGTATAACCCACACATATGCAAGCTCACAGGGGTTCTCGATAATTTGAAGTATAAGGAAGCCTGAAGCCAAAAATGTTTGAAAACAGCCACAGGGTTCAAAATGTTAAAGACTGCTATATACAATCTTTCGATGTCCAAGAAAGTTGAAATAGACAGAAATTAATAAAGTTATGTTTCTACTTAGAAAAACTATCTTAGACTTACTTGCTGGACACCAACAGCAAACGCCTTCAGAAATACTTCGGCAAATTCATTGTACTCCTTGGAAACATTGCCAGGGCTTCCATATCTAAAAGAACGTTAAAATGCCCATTGTTTCTTTGTAATGCTTTATATTAGTACTTAATAAAACCAAAAGCATGAAAAAGTAAACTTAAACCATCATATATCAAGGAGCTTACCTTTCAAAAAGCCTTGCTAAAATATGTAAAGCCCACTTCTTACATTTCCACCATGGTAACTCAGGTCTATCATCTTCTTCAACTTGAAGTGTTTCCTTATTTAAAGAGACATTTATTTAATGATAGTAAGAGATGATACAATCTAAGAAAAACAGCATGAGATAAGAAGAGATTCACAAAAACATAAATGCTCCTCCAATGTTGGCCTTTCATTAATAAAAAGCTAGATTTGGAAAAGTACTGTTAGTTAAATATAAGAGGCACTTTCACTACTTCGACTAGTTACAAAGGATATGCTTTTTAAAATTCTTATCAAAAGTTAAAACCCAAACATTTCAGTCTAGACCCAAATATAAAGTTCAGGCCATGACATGTAGCTTAATCAAAACCAGTATAGTTCAAATCTAAAGGGCATGAGAAACTACAATTCAGAAATCTAGTTTCAGAAATATCAGTATGAATATGCAAAGATATATGTATGAGAATATTCATTTACAGAACTATTTGTAATAGTGAAAAACTGCCCAGAACATAACATTTTTTTTAAGAAGGAGATGTTTAATTATGGAACATCCATGAAAGACTACTACACAGCCATTAGAAAGATGGATCGATCATTCATTATATATTGACCTAAGACATCTATGATATATTTTTAAGTTACAATGAAGTGAGACTGTGAAGCAACTAAAAGTCCCATACATTGCTAGTGAGAACAACCATTTTGAAAATCATTTTGCAAGTTACTTATAAAGTCAAACATACACCTACACTGTTACTCAATTCCATTCTTTGGTATTTAGTCAAGAAAGATGAAAATATGAGATCACAAAAAGACTTATCTAAGAAAATTCACAGCAGCTTTATCTAATACTAAACTCCTGAAACCACCAAGATGTCTATCAACTTGTGAAGGGATAAACTGTAGTGTATCTGTACGATGGGATACTACTTGGCAATAAAAAGGAAAAAACTACCACAACATGAATACATCTGATAAATATTATTAAGATTAAGCAAAAGACAATAAGTACAAAAACATTACTTTTGCATTATATTCTAGAAATGGCAAAACTAATCTATAGTGCTAGAAACGAGAATCATAATGGTAGAGATAACCAGAACCAGCCACAAAAAAACATTCTAGGTGATGTTTACATGGGTGCATATGATTGTCATAACTCACTGAACAATTTTCTTACAATATGTGCATGTTTATGATATAAATTATACCAAAAAAGGTACAAAATATCTAAGTGAAAACTTTTAAAGTTGTATTTTATTTTATATAGTTCTATTAAGTGTGTACAGAAAAATATACATTTAAACTAGTTTCCTATGGAGTGGGAGAAACATCATTTATTTCTTCTGTACTGATTTTATACATAAAAATTTGAGTAATAAACTACAAAATAGGAGATTACTTTTACTTCTGACACTAATAAAATTATGTTGGATAAATTTAAGAAACGCTTTTGTGTCTGTTTAAAATAAATTCAGGACTGTTATTTTTGAGGATTTAGTAAGGTATATAAAAGTACTAAAAACATATCAGGCATTCAGGATTATAAATTCCCCTACCTCTCTAGAAAACTATATTATAAAGAAAAAATGTTTTTTAAATTGTGATTAAATGTTAAAAAACAATATAGTTGGATAATTCTGTATGTACTAAAAACCACTGAATTGGATCCTTTGAAAATGTCAATTTTATGGTATGTGAGTTACATCTCTTTAAAAAAAAAAAACAAATATCATAAATATTAAGTTTGATCAACTTATAAGCTCTTCCCCTGTTCATGGGTGTCTGACAAATTACTAGGCTACAAATCTAGCTATGGACTCTTTTTAGATATAATTTCTAATTTATATATAACATAAAGTGTAGGGTATACAACATGATGATTTATGTATATATGTATATAATGATAAAGTGATTACTATAGTAAGTTAAGGAAGGTGGTCAAAAAGGTTCAAATTTCCAGTTATAAGATAAATTAGTTCTGGAGATATAATGTATAGCATGGTGACTACAGTTAATAATATTATTTGTTCATATCACAGAAAATATTTATAACTATGTGAGGTGATACATATTATGAGCTCTTAAAACTAAGAAACAGAAACATTAGGATGAAATATATAAGTACTTAAACAATACATGAAATAACTCTTCAAGAATTTTTACTTAGTATATGCATACACATAAACAAATGAAATGTTTATCTAAAAAAATTTGTATTATGATTATGTAAGTTTATAAAAATATTATAGAAAATAGTTAAAATTCTCAAAAGATAAATATTTATGTTTAGTAATATAAGAGAACACAAAAGAACTTACATTAGGTACATCCCTGTTCACAACAGTCTTTAAAATTTCGATCCATTCTGTCAGGTTCTGTTGGTTTATCAGCTCCAGTGGTAGTGTATACTAAATTAAAATCAAGAGTCAATTTTTTAAGTCCTTACAAAAGAAAATCCCACTTCCTTTTACTCTTCATAAATCCTACTAAAGGTATTTCATTCAATCCACATTTTCTTTTTTTTTTTTTTAGTAGATAAGCAAATTTCTTACTTGGCTGATTTGGTTAGTCATCTACACTGGTGAATTGTGGGAATAACAGTAGGCATCCTTGTTCCCAAATTACTGAGAATACATCTTATTTTCACCATAAGGTGATATTTATTGTGGATTTCTAGTGAATATTTTTTTATCAACTTAAAAAAATTATATTCCAATATTCTTAAAATTTTTTTTAAAGCAAGAATGGTTATTAAATTTTAACAAATACTCTATCTGGCATCTTCAAAAATGGTTACAGGTCTCTCTCTTCATGAGTTAATCACAAAAATTAATTTCTAACTGTTGACCCATTCTTGCATTCTTGGAATAAATCCTATCTCTTAATAGGCTTATAAAATCAATATCTTATTTAGGATTTTGGGACACTTATTTCCATAAGAAAGAAGGGGCTGTATTTTTATATCAGGGCACGCTAGTCTCAAAAAATTTGTTGCAGAAATAAGTATTTTGTCCCCTGCCCTAAAACAATTTATTTAAAAACTTATTTTTAATCTAAAAGTTGGGATCTCATCAGTTGGAAGGGTGTGGGGGAATAAAAACAGTACACATATTGTCTATCCAAATCACTTTAAAAAGAATTACATAAGAAGGAACCAACAAAATGGCGTCAAAATGCCCTTAGGAAGACTGGGAAATATTAGATTGTCTTTAAAGATCTAGCAAAGACATGCGAAATCCAACCAAATAATTACAATCTCAGTGGAGGAAAAGTCACAGCTCTATTTAAATGAGATTTAAAAAGTAAGTAATGGCCTGAATGGAAGCAAAGGTCCTAGTAGATGAGATGAATCCTTCTATAACTATATGGTACAAAAAGAATCAAATTTTAATCCTGATCAAAAACTGTATTTCATTAAGTAATTACATTCCACTGAGAACAGAAATATGGCCATTTCCTTAGTGGATATTTCTTGTCCCAGAAAGATTTAGAACAATATACAAAAATTATGAAGCCCATTACTGTATGCTAGTCAAGCCCACAGTATTTTTGTGTAAGCTTAGGAATAGGGTTTTGTAATTATCTGGACAATCTACATATATGTGGCATACCAGAGCACTTGTTAGATGTCAACTGTAATCAAGTAACTAATTTTCAGACTTGTGAATTCTTAAGGTACAGGAAAAATTTACTAATTTTATAAATAGTGTTAGATAGTTTAAAAGAACTTAAGATTGACTATGTATAATTCAAGATTAGTCGTTTGCATATTTGGAGAAGCATGCTTGGTTAGACTTCAAACGTACTTATAATTTCGGCTATTTATATTTGGTAGCAAATCATCTACTTAATCTAGATACACGAACTTTTTATAAGTAAAAACTGCTTTATAAAAATTACCTGAACAAGAGCATAGAAAATCTTGAAAATTTGTTTCTGGATGAGAACAGACTGATCAGACTGATCAGAAAGAAGTTGAATAAAACGGTCCTTTAGCACTGGCAGGAAATGCTGCATTGCTGCTACCAATGGACTCCGTTCCTCTGGTTTCTTGTACCTTTGGGTAGGAATACAAACTAATTCTGTAAGAATTTATTTTTATTTTATAACTCTTTATATACGAGATATAAACTACTTGTTTGTTCGCACAATTATAATGAAATAGAAGAAAAATTCACTAATATGCAACCAAACACAAGCAAAAACAACTTGAGAAAAGTCTCGAATAATATCTAAAATTTACTAAGCATTTCTCATGAGGTCATAATCTTCAAGGCTCCATTAGTATCCTCACTTCTACGGTTGAGGAAACTGAAGCACAGAGAATTTAAATATCTTTTCCAGTATATGCATCTCGGTATAACCTTCAGCAGATGAGATCCAAGGTTTGCCCTCTTAGCAACTTCACTATGCTGTTTCTAATTCTGAATACTGATAGAACTGAGGAGCTACAATGATTTGGCTTTTGAACATTAGCAACTGATGTATATAAAATCAACTGTTTTATCATCCTTAAGCAATTTACATATGAAGAGCATTAAGGCAGAGTGGCATCTATAAAGCAGAAAATATTCCATTTCTAAAAGCATTAAAACCAGAAGTTCATTTATAACCCATGTTATACAAAATCGTACCTCACAGGCTATATATGATCTTCATTTATCCTATCTGGATTGACTATTCACATATTTTTATAGCAGATATAATAATAATGTTTGACTATTGAGTGCTGGTACAGATTTCAATAGGAACACTACATAATGTTATGTAAATCTTATTATCTTTCTAAAATCCTTAATTCTAAACCACATTTTGCTCTAAGATTAAAAAACTGCTGACCTGAGACATTCTCACATATAGATTAACATTTTAAATATATTGTTAAAAGGTCTGTTGGCTTATTTCAAAAAGTAAATTAAATAATAGAATTTATAGTTTAGAACTATGGGAAACTTCAGCTTCCTTTATTTTTAGAATACATTATTTAAACTGCTTTAAAATGGTTTTCCCTTACCAGAATCCAGTTTTATCTACTGGTAGACTTTTTGAAGAGGAAAATATGTTTAAGAATTGCATATCTGAGCACATTTTAAAGACATTCTTAGAACAAAAGTAAATTGCCAAGAATAAAAAACACCGAGAAATACACTAATAATGACTAAGACTGCTAAAACATTTAACTGACAGATAATTTAAGTATTTTAATGTGCTGAGAAAATATATCTAGCATATATTTTAAAAGGTTATCAGCACATTTGAGTCAACAAAAGAATAACAATTTAGAAGTCAGTTACACTGACTATAATAACTGACAATATTCTCTTCTAAAAAATATAAGAACTATATTATGCACCTCTCTGCATTTATCCAACCCAGGTGATCACTCACATTAAGAGGGTTTGAATTCCATGTTAGACATTCTTCTCTACCTCCCTATCTACATTGAGTAGTGGACTATATTAGTTGTTAATCTAAGCTAACAGGTATGAAAGTAATTTATGGTAAGAAACAAATTACTATTCTATAAGACCTAAAGTTCCTAAATCTGTAAAAATCTGACACTAATAAAAGCCCACTACCACAAGACTACAGTGTGTCAAGCCGGTGAGCTATATTGATAGGAATCCTTAAATACTAGCTCATCACTTGCCTATTAAAAAAAAATTCAATGGTTCATCTGTATCTAAAAAAAAACTTCAATGTTTGGTTCATCTGAATCACATCCATGGCATTCAAAATCTTCTTTAACATGGTCCCAATTTACAAGTCCAAAATTAACCCCAACCTCTCAAACAGAAATTATCTATAGCATTTAGTAGTCTCCTCACTACTCACTAAAGACAGTGTCTCATTTCCACCGCTGTACCTTTCTTTTTTGTTCACACTACTTCACATGGTGTGACATGCCTTCCTCTTCAAATGCTCCTTCTGTGCTCCTTCAACTGACAAGTATTTCCTGAGGATCTATGCTCCTGAAGGCCACAACTTCCAATTTCTCCATGAATTTTCTTAGAACTGCTTCAGTCCACACAGATCCCTTGTGAACACCTTGTGCTCCACAATCGAACACTGGCTGAAAATGAACTGGAATTCCAATACTGTAGCAGCCTCCTGTGTCTCCCATTTAAAAATTCCCTGTCACGTTCTCTCCTGCTAAGATTATAGGACAGGAGAGACTTGAACCTCCTCAATGACAATGACAGCTTATTGTTATTCTCTCTCATTTTAGTCACTCACTTACCAGAACTACAACAACTGGCACTCTGACAGAGGTTGGAGCAACAGCTGGAACATTCCTTAGCAGGAAGATGGGTAGCTGGTGGGAACACAAGAAAACACCAGTACCAATGCTGTAAATGGTATATTTCTCTCCTGCTCAGAACAAAAGCAGCAGTTCATCAGCTACTTTGAGTTGGGACCCAAAAAGGGTATTGGAGGCTAACTACAAGCCCCAGAATTAGAGGGCTCACAATGGCATCTGTGTAGCTGTTAGGACTAGAAATAAAGCCACCACCATGGTTTAAGTGTTCCTCATGACTTCCTCATAATTTTCTAATATCAAAACTTTCATTTCCCTACCAATTTCATTATTTTCACCACAGACTTAAGAGAAAATCCCCTCAACATTTGGCTTACTACTTCCAGTGCTATATATCTCAACTATCAAAGTTAGATTTTTTTTCTTATCCCTAAACCTAGATCTAAAATGATCCCTTGGTCTAAAATAATCTTTCTTACTGATACCAATTACTTACATTAATTATAATTTGCTCAAATATGCAAACACTAAAACAGGTGACTGTGAATACTTCAAAATACAATGTTTAAAAATGGTTATATGAAATTCCAACATAATCTCGAGGTAAATTCTTGAAACTTATCAAGAACCCAAATTAAGATAAAAATTCACAGAAAGCCACAATAAAGAGCTCTAATGCTCAATGTATTTGGATCCTCTTCACATTAAAAAAAAAAAAAAAAAAAGCTTCTATTTAGGCATTCTATCAGCACATAAGGAGAAGCCCATACTGAAGGAGTTAGAGATAACCCAATTTTTGAACAGGGAAACATAATGAGCAAGAAAAAAGAGCACAAGTAGTTTATCAGTTGAATTAACAGAAGAGGTTATGGAATTACAATAACAATGACATTTCAAAAAGAAAACATTGAATTAAAATCAATATAACTCATTAATTTTAATATTTATGCCAAATGTAATTTTAGATGTTCAAAAAAATTAGCTTAAATTTTCCAAACTTTCCCCACTTCTCAAAACTCTATGGGAATTGAGAGAGACACTTACTCATAATTTTTCACAAGCTGATAGAGGCAAAGAAGAATCCCTAGCCAACAAGCACTGTTATCAGACTGAAGATAAAAGCCAATTTTGTCCACAATGGCAGTCCAGCGGCTTGGATAATCATGTTTGATGATATGATGAATGCATGTAGTAAGTTGTACCCTGAAAGTCAAAGATAAACAATAAGGAGGAAGAAATGCTACCTAGATAAAATTTTACCAACTCATACAAAGAAAATGGCTGTTTAGACAAAAATAAATGAGTCATTGAGCAAAAACTATCTGTTCCTATTTCAAATAACAAGACTATACAATATAAATTATGACAGCATTCTATAGTTTTATCTCCTTTCATTTGATCAGTGTTTCACAAGTTTTACATGAAGTTTAAAAGTATTTGACTTTATAAATGTAAAAATCAATTGCAATAAGAAAATAAAACAAAAAATGTCTCCTGTAACAGCATTTGTTACGTTTTCTGCTATAAAAATGACAGGTTTTTATGTTTTAAAAAGACTCCCAATGTCCACCCTCAAACCCCGAAAATGGATAAGTTTAAAAAATATATATATTATACATATACCTGATGAGCTCAGGAGAGTGAATAATGGCCTCTACAATATTTTCTCGAATACAATGCCGATCTTCTTCTGGAATAGTATAAGGGGATATATCCCTTGGTGCTGTTTCCCGATCTGGCCAATATTGTGTTATCATATTTTTCAAATAGATAACACCTAAAATACAGGTTAATTTGACAAAAAGAAAAAGAGTATTTATTATGAAAACACTGTAAATATCCTTTATAAGTGTCCACACCTCAATTTATTTCTTTCAGATCAACCACTGTTAGTAAAGCTATCCTTTTAAAAACAAAATAATGCATTCTATTATTTTAAAAGCTGATAGTCAAATGCAAATTTAATACTCAGTGAACAGTAATAAACTCTTTATTAAACACAGAGCCTAAGAGAATTTCGCAAATAAACACACTACAAATTAACAGTTAAGATTTTTTACATCATTTATTCATAATACTTTTTATCCCTTTTTTTGTAGAAAAGCTATCTAGATTGATTTTACTAAATGAGTTTTCTAAATGAAGGCTCTAAAGACAAAACCACACACATCAATAGAGCTTCTACAATTAATAACACTGCTATAGACTGAATGTTTGTTGCCCCAAAAATTCATATTGAAATCCCAAACCCCTGACGTAATGCTATTAGGGCCTTTGCCGGTCATGAGGGCTGATATCATGAATGGGATTAATGCCCTTAAAAGAGACCCCAGAGAGCACCCACCATGTGAGGTTCTAACAACCAGAAAATGGGTCATCATCAGACACCAAATCTGAGAGTGCCTTGATCTTGGACTTCTCAGCCTTCAGAACTGTGAGAAATAAATTTATGTTGTTTATAAGCCATCCAGTCTATGTTATAGCAGCCCAACTAAGACACAAAGGTTATTTCTATTGTAGAAAAACTACGGTATATAGATTCTTAGTCTATAAAGCTAAGTGTTTCAGTCACACAACTTCAAATTCATGTTATGAGAATTTGCTGTGTTCAAAAATTACTGATTACTACCTTCTGTCAGCTATCATACTGCTGGTCTTATATATCGCTAGTCAACTTGAACTAAACTATATTGCTAACAATGCTTTTTATCCAGCCCTTTCGCCATGAATGAGGAAGGGATGAACATGGAGAGAGAAAGGGAATCCTCAATCACAATTGTACAGGATAAATACAAAAGGAAATTATTCAAGATTAGTTAATTCCTATATTCTACAAAACACTGGCTCTTCTCTGATTAGTAATTAACTCT
Organism: Pteropus vampyrus; assembly: GCF_000151845.1. Classification (NCBI taxonomy): domain Eukaryota; kingdom Metazoa; phylum Chordata; class Mammalia; order Chiroptera; family Pteropodidae; genus Pteropus; species Pteropus vampyrus. Next base: position 114,943 of record NW_011889088.1, on the reverse strand, counting down.
TACCTAGAGTCCTGCCAACTATTTAAATAAGGATAACTGATATAACTATGATTGTATATTCTACTTTGTTTTATCTTGGGAATTAAAATACCCCATCTTAAAATATACACATCAAAATACCCTTCAACAAAAGTTTTAAGATAAACTATATCTACTGTAAACAACAATAACTCGGTATATAGGACATATTTCAGATTAATACTACTTCTAGAATTTTGATTCTTTAGCTCCAAAACAATACAAAAATCAAAATTAAGACATGATACAGCCTCTGAGTATTTCTTTCTGTTGTGATGCAAAAAGGAATGGGGTATTTATCTGTAAAATTTGATTCAGTATTTTAAAAGTTGTTTGGTATAACACAGAACATAAATAAGTGAGAAATGCACTGCAAGAATCCTGTGATTAAGTCTACTCCACCCAGAATGTTTGAACTCTACTACAACGACAGCATGAACACAACTTTCAAATCTAGCAGATGAAACCACATGTCATATACTACAGAGTATCATTCAATTATTACAAGGATGTAATTTTTAAAGTAATGATTATATTTTTTAAATGTTTGACCAATTCCATAGTGTGGCTGCTTCTGGATTTGCACATACTAACAACTTTTTAGCACTATTTAATTTAACTTTATAGATACCCTGGACCTCCAGAAAGATGAACAAGTTGAGTCCTAGAGCAAATTAAAGCTCAAAATATTGCTGGAGGCAAATGTTAAAACTAAAGCCATTCTACTTTGGGTACATCATGAGAAGGCAGGGTTCCTTGGAAAAGACAATGATGCTGGGAAAAACAGAAGGCAACAGGAAAAGAAGACCAAATTTGAGATGGAATGACTCCATAAAAGGAGCCACAGACACGATTCTACAGGAGGTGAGTAGGGCTGTTGAGGACAGGATATTGTGGACATCACTTATTCACAGGGTGGCCAAGAGACAGGGCCACATAACACACACAATACACATAATCAATGCTCTAAACAAGTTTAAGGTCCCTCCTAAATGCTAAACACTTTCAATATCTTAGTAAAAATTTGAGATTTTAAAGTATCTAAAAAATAACCTAAGGAAAAATGTCAGTTTCATTAGTAAAAAATGACAACTAAAACAATCAAAGCAATCCTTTTCTATCAGAAGTTTAAAAAAAGATTTACTGCTGACCAGGGTCTAGTGAAATTATTCTATTTTACAGGCACGAAGTCTTCCATTATTGTGCTACTTATATATACCAAGTTTTTAAAAAATCATTAATTACTACACTACATTTGTTCACTTATTTACTGTGTACCTTCCATGTGTCAGGCAATACTTTAGGCACTGGAAATAAAATTGTTAATAAAAATGACCTGAGATTAAATTCTAACAGGAAATAGTTTACTACATATGGCATATTATGGTAAATTATACACCTGCAAATATGGTAAAAAATTAATACATCTGCAAATAAATTAAGTAATAAGACATAAAAATGTGAATTCCATTATTTTGCAGACCAACAGATGATATCAAGTAGTTTGCCACATTGTCAGACTTTGATAGTGAGGTAATTGTTTAATATCTTATGGAAACCTGAACAGTATTTGTTAAATTGTTGAAATAAACAGTAAAAGCAAAAAGCTGTAAAGAACAATTGTATAAACAAAGAGGCTTGTATCTCAGAAGCATCCATCAGGGAGAGAAACAAGGAATACACAGAATCTTTTAATAAACTCCATCAATTTCTCTTTCCAGCTTCTCTTTTAATTCAAGGAAATATCACATTCCTTTAAACTCTGCCACCAACTAACAAGGGACTCACTGTTTGTAGTAAACACATGAGGGCAAACCGATTTTCAGGGAAGAAAATTGTTGAAAGGCCCAAACATCCCAAGATACTTCCGTTATTCCATTATGGACCTTTTAAATAACACATTTATATGCACTCAAGAAAATAATTCAAGAAACTTGCCTGCTTGTCTCACAGGTAAATCCAGTTGTTCCGACATAGTAATCTGAAGCAGTGTCGAAACAAAATTCAGAGACTTGTGTGCCTACAAGCAAAAACATATATTTTAAATTTCAGCAAACAAATATTCTCAGTACTCTATTTCACTGCTTGGCTGGCACAAAGGCTCTCCGTACATTGGTCCCAGCCTTATTTCCCATCACTCACCTACAATGAACTCAAAAAATTTAACATTCTAACTCCTAAAATATTTTGGATGTTTGCATTTGCCTGCATTCCACTGTACTTCCCATTTATCCCAATTAGCATTCTTAACCTATACTGGTGACAGCAACACAAAAACAATATGCCCTGATACCTATTTTTCCCAATGCAGTAATAATTTCTCCAGAGAGATATTCTATTAAGTGGCTAGAAACAAATTAAATCACTAAAAATTAAAAGCATAGGTTGGGGTGGTTTCCAAGTTGCTATGTTTTTATTTCTTAATATGTTATAAAAATTCATTTGTGAAAATTAATCAATTGTACCCATTATGACCATTTTTCTGTATCCATGTTAATTTCAAAAGAATTGAAAATCAATAACTGAACATTCAATAAAAGGATACAAACAATACGATGATTTAATAAATACTTTTATATGCATATGCAATGCAACGCATACAGGAAAGACTGAAATACATCGAAAATGCCAATATATAGTTATCTCTGGGGTGGTGGGATTATAGAGGAGCTATTCTTTATACATTTTGTTTTCCAAATTTTATACTATGAACCCGGGTCACTTTCATTAACAGTATAAAAAAGTCTCTTAATGATCCCTAAATCTGTCATATTTGCTTCTGATATTTTTAAGAGAATTCATCATTCAAGTTAAATCCCTTCTTGTATGTTTTCTCAGTCTCAGTCCCTCTCTCCCAATTTTATCACCACCTAATGTCATTTCCTTCTTCCAGCCCATGTTTTTAGTATTTTTTGCATATGTTCACATGTAAAAAAGTGATTTTTATTTTAGTTTCCTCATAGACTTTTGTTCCCATTCTTTAAACTTTCTTCAAAACAACAAAAATTCCTCTTTGGATATAAAAAATTTCTTTCACATTAAAACAAAGTGATACTTCATTGTCATTTCGAAAATTATTTGTTGGTATTCTTGGTGCAAGACACTATGCCAGAATCTGAGAACACAGAGCTGGACAAGACAAATGAGGCTTCATAACCTTGCAGAAATTTAAGAGTTTAGTGAATGAAAACAAGATAAACAGATAACTGCAATAAAGTGTATTGAAGAAGTATAGAACGCAATGGAAGAATCCAAAGGAGACTTTCCTAAGTCAATGAAGTAATACTTAAATTTAAGACCTGAATAGGAATAGTTTAGGTGTGTGAAGGGAAGGTAGTTGCCCTTCCCGGTACGCTAAACAAATCTGAACATAATTAACCACTACCAGTTTCTTGAAACATCCTTCTATCTATGCAATATACACACCACTTTTCCTGGTCCTTTCTCAGGCTCCTTTGCTGGTTTAACATACTATAAATGCTAGAACCTGGTGCCAGGACTCAGTCATAGCCTGTCTTTCCCACTCCCCAGCTGATTTCATCTAATCCTTGTCTTTAAACATTGTCTATATCAAATAAGTTATTTCCAGTTCAGATCACTTTAACAGACCTATTTAACTCTATTATCTCCCAAGCTTCTCAGACTTGTGTTCAAAACATCTTTTCCCTAAAAGCCATGACTCTATTTCCTTGCACTATATCTCTCACAACCTTTTCTCATCACTATCCTCAGTTATTCATATCTGAAACCTGTCTGAATGCCATCTTTAACACTTCCCTCTTTATCCCAACTAAATATATCAGGCTCTGTCGATTCTATACCCAAAATGCTTATATAATTAACATATACACTTTCTCCATTAACACCAACCTAGTCCCTGTGACTGTCATCTATCTTAAGGTAACTATTTGCCCCCAATCATTCTCCATTTAACAGCCAATGAACTTTAAAATTGTAAATCAATCTCGTTAAAACAAACCTTTTAACAAGTTTGTACTCTATTTCCTAGTCTACAAAGTCTTGCATTATCTTGCCCTGCCAATTTCTTCAGCCTCACTTAAACTCTCACTCTCCACTGCCCCGCCTTACCAGCCTTCTTTAAGGTTCTTTCAGCAACATCACTGCATTTCAGCCTTTGTACATGCTGTGACTTTCTACCTACCAGATCAAAAACCCTCTTTCCAATAGCCCATCAGAGTTAATTGGTTCACAGCTTCTTTCTTTGAGTTTCAGCTTAAACATTTCCTTAGAGAAGCCTCTCCTGACTGATCATTCAAGCTAACGTAGGGCTCACTATTAATCTCATTTTCCCCCACCATAATACTTAATACATATTTGTAATGACATTTATAGATTGGCTTTATGTCTACCTCTCCTATTAGACTTTAAGCTCCAGTTAGAGTAAGGACTGTACTGTTTGTATACCCAGTGCATATGATGTTTAGCATTTAAGATACCAAATTTATTAAGTGAATAACTGGATGAATCAATAAAAAAAATGCCTTGGTAGCAGTTGTGATCGCCCGAGAGTGAAAACAGTATTTATATTTAAGAGGTAGCTAGATGAGCCCACAAAGGACACTACTATTCATACTACCACTACCGCACTCTTATGGACATTTATATTACAGAATATATAGAGATAAGTCCTGCAACAAATTATGAACTGGAATGGACAGCCAGAATCAGATAGTCCTGGTTATAAATATAGGTGATGCTACTTCCTACATTTTTAACTCTTGAGCAAGCTGATTCAGCAAAACTAAGTCTCAGTTACAAAATTAGTATAACAAAATATACTTCACAGGATGACTATACGAAATTAAATATGGAGAACATTTTAGCAAAATTAGTATAACAAAATATACTTCACAGGATGACTATACGAAATTAAATATGGAGAACATTTTAGCAAATATCAAGACATAATAAATTTTATATTGTTTATATGCCCATACACAGTGGAATCTTATCTTTCTCAGCAAGTATATACTAAAGCCAATAGGGCATAAACTGAATATTGTCAAATTAATCTTTAGTTCCTTAAATCATCCATAAAATACAGCATGTGGTTTTGTGTATACAGCACTCTCTTGAGGTAGCAATACCGCAGTTTTTCCTTTTGAGTTGGAAAAAAAATGCTTTCTATGATTGGAACCTGAAATGAAGTTATTGGTTTATTTTAGGAGTCATGTTAGAACAACAAAACCCACCACAACCACCACTGTTTATGTTGGCTGAACACAGAGCTAGCTACATGTGAGTTAAAAGTGAGCATACCCACTCGCTGTACCTTCCTACAGCACAATAGTTACTCCATTAATGTTACATTAACAAAAGACCTTTAGTGATTTCTAATTTAAGGTTTAAATATAAAAAATAAAACTGCAAGAATACTTGAAGGAAACCAAGGTATGTATTTTTACCATCTTGGTAGGGAAAACTAACCATGACACTAAAAGCTGAAAGCCATAAAATAGTTTTAGTATCAAGCAGATAAAAAGTAAACCAATGTTTAAAAAAAAAAAAAAAAGGAAAATATCTTCAACATTCGAGGAACAGTTAATCACTCCAAAACAAAAATTAGCGAACATGTACAAGCAAATTACAAAAGAATTAGTACAAGTGACAAGACAGTCCTATCTCAAAACAATATATGCAATACACCAAAGTGCTGGTGAGGATGTGAAAAAAACAGAACTCATACAATGCTGATAGATGCATAAATTGGTACAACTATACTGGAAAACTAACATGCCCCCAACTTACAACTTGGCAATTTCACTCTTATATAATCAAGAGAAAAAAGTGCTTATGTCCATAATACCTGTCCGCTGACAAGTGAATGCATAAACAAACTGTGGTAAAATACAATAACCACCACATAACTTAAAATAAAACCAACCTATGAAATCAAGCAATAACACATCTCTAAAATATTTTGAGAAAGCAGCCAGATTAACTGGGTACATACCATGTGATTCTATGTACATGAAGTTCAAGGAAAGGCAAATCTAATCTATAGTTGACAGAAATCAGAATAATGGTAACCTGGGGGAGGAAAAGTATTGATTGGGAAGAGTCTCAAGGGAAAGTTGTAGGCCAATGAAAATGTTACATGTATCTTTATCTGGATGGGTAAAAATTGACTGGGCTGTATATTTTTGAGCTTGGTATTATAGGTTAATTTATCCCTCAATTTAAAAAAAATAAACAGGACTACTTTGCCTGAACATTTAAAGCAACAGTATTCATAATAGCCCAAAGTGGAAACAACCCACATGTTTATCAATTGATGAGTGGATAAGCAAAATGTGGCATATCCATATATATGATGGAATATTATTCAGTAATATAAAGAATGAAATACTGATACATGCTACATGTATGAACCTTAAAACCACTGTGCTATATGAAAGAAGCCAGTCACAAAAGAATAAATAGTGTATGATTTCATTTATATGAAATGTCCAGAATAGCAAATCTATATAGACAGAAAGTAGCCTAGGACTAGGAGTGTGGAGGAAAAAGGGGAATGACTGCTAATGGGTATGGGGTTTCTCTTTGAGGTGAGGAAAATGTTCTAAAGTTTTGTGGTGATGACCGCATAACTCAGAATATACTAAAATGCACGGAATTGGATGCTTTGTATAGTATCTGAGTTCAATAATTATTTTAAAAAACTAATGAAACCGAATTACGAAAATAATTAATTACTATTATTTTAAGTCACTTTGACTTCAAAAACACACAAGCATACATCGTAAAGTGCAATTGATGAAAAAAAGTGTAACTTTCAGACAACTGAGCCAGACTAAGTTTAAGAAAGAAAAGATATTCCTGTTAGCAGGAAGAGCACAAGCAAACTCAACTTGGGACATCTACCTGCCCCATATAAATTTCCACCCTGCTGAACTCTCTAATGCAGGAAGTCTTATATTCTTCCAAAGGATGTAACAAATTAATTTAAAGTAACACTAAATATTGGACACCAGATTCCCAAGAAAATCGAGACAAAGTAGATTAGCAATTGCCTGGGGCTGGCATAGGGGGTTAACTGGAAAGAGTAATTGGGGTAATGGAAATGTTCCAAAACTAGATCGCTGACAGTTGTGCCACTCAATAAATCCACTAAATCACTAATTTTACTTAAAGAAGGTGAATTTTATGGAATGTAAATTATACCTTAATAAAAGTTTAAAAATGAAAAAAAAGACTGCAGACCTGTACAATTATAAAAACACATGTAAAATAAAGACAGCGTTAATGTTCAAATTAAGAAAAACCACTTGACAGGCACTTAAATATTTTTTAAACAACAGAAATAATTATTTGTTGAATGTCTACTCTCAGCTAATACTCCAGGGTTAAAAAAAAAATCTTAATCTAAAGATTTAATTCCCATTGGAGATAAATTAAAAATCAATGAACTTTTATTGTAGAAGAGACAGCAATTAACTAGTTCAAAAAGGGAGAATATACAAGGTGTTAAAAATATGAGTTTTGAGCTTACACAGAACCATAGGTCAGAGTAGAAAAAGATTGCATGTAAGACAGAATTCATGAGGAAAATTTTTAGTTTAAGGTGATAAGAGCTTAACAGGAGGGGTGAGCAGCATGAGTAAAGGTTTGTATATAGAAAGGTTTCCACTAAAGAACACTGGAGTTAAAGCAGGAATAGAGCAGAAACTGTTGTCTATTAAAATAAATTGCCAAAAACTTTTTATTTTTATCACACACAAATGCAGAAACAAGTATTTCTGAGTGTGTCTTGTGTATACATTTAAGAAAGGACAGTCTTTGTAACCCCAAGGACAGTCTCTAGAACAGCGGTACCTAACCTTTTGGCACCAGGGACTGGTGCTCCTATGAAACTCTAATGTCTGATGCTCTCAGGTGGAGCTGAGGCAGTGATGCTAGCGCTGGGGAGCACTCATCCCCGCTGCTGTGTGGCCCGGTTCCTAACAGGCCATGGTACCGGCTGTGGTCCGGTGGCAGGCGGGGAGGAGAGTTTGGGAACTCCTGCTCTAGAACATAACAATTAACATTAAATGAATGAATACCAAATGTCACATATTTAAGATTACCTAAACAAGTTTTTAAAAACTATACTTCTAGATATACAAAAGTCAATCTCAAAGTTTAGAATTTAAATGAGAAGTGACAGGCCCTGTAACAAACGTACTTGAAAGATTCAAAGATGAGTGCTCTTAACATTTCTGAGTATTATTTAAGTTCTTATTTCTCTTTCGTTCAGCAAATATTTACTGAGAGCCTATAATGTGCCAGGCATTGTGCTTATAACTGTCCTAATTCTCATGTTACAATTCTATCTACTTAGTGATCTTAGTGTCCAAAGAATATGTACTTATGTTCTTCCACCATGAGCGCTGATCACCTTCCAATGAGATGTACAACTACTAAGTTAGTAGACTAAGATAGGAAATAAAATACATGGCATGTTGGATTGGTTAATCAACCAGCAATTCAAATAATCTGGAGAGAACTTAGTAGGTGCCATTTTCTGAAATTTTTTACACACCATCACCTCACTCAACCCAAGTAACACAATGACATACATAACTACTTTTGTTTTATACACAGGGAAAATGATGCTTAGAGATTAAATAACTTTCCTAATATCCCCAACCAGTACAGAATTCTTCAGTAGATTTTTTTTAAAAAGGCTAAGGTGATTTTCAATCATATTTCCAAGAATACTTCTACTTTTTAATGGTTTCCTCCAGTTTTAAAATTATAACAGCAGTTCAAAAAAAAAAAAAATCTTAACATACTACAGAGTCAGTCAGTGGAGAATACTAAGTCAGATGTTTCTTGAAAATATCTTCCAAAAACAGAGTCCTTACTCTGGTCTCTAACGGTCTAATCAAACTTCCTTAACTTTATATATATGTAATATGTAAATATATGTACACCCCCAAAATCTTTGAGGTAGAGGTGGTATAATAGACTAAATAACTTTTGTTTCCTATTATAACAAGAAGTCAGTAAATCCTAACATTGACAAATCAAAGAATCACAGTATTAAAGGCAAAATTACTGACCTCCTGAAACTCAAAATTATAGTGGGGAGAACAACAAGTAAAATATATATGATGATAAATCAGTACCATACAGAAAAATAAACAAGCAAAGGGAGATAGCGAGTGAAGTAGTCCAGCAACTCTTTAGTGATATGGAAACATTTGAACAGTGATAGAAGTGAGAACAATCCTGGGAGATAACTGAGTAAAAGGGGTTCCAAAAAAAATAGTTAAGTGCAATAGCTCTGAGACAGAAGCACTTTATTTTTTAACTACCTGCACTATAATACTTTGATAACATTTATAATTTTTACAATTAGTGATTACTTCAGTTAGCTTAAGAGATCCATTTAAATGTCAAAGATCTTTTTTCTTTTAACTAAATGAACCAAAATACAGCTTCTGTCGAGACATCAAGGAATGTTTGGTTCATCCTATCTTAGCTAAAGAAAGAAGAGCCTGCCAGATATAAAATGCTATTTCCTCATTCTTACTATAGTCAAGGTTCTCAAGACTTAACTGAGATCTATTTCCCGAATCAAGGTTCTGCCACAGAGAAAGTCAAAACAAAAAAATATTCAAATGGAATCACTTCATTAAAATGAAAATTAGAATTGAAATTAATAGAAAAGTTACCTTAGGAAAATTACTAAAAATATCTAGGTGTAATAATGGAAAGAAATTTGCAAAACATAAATAGCTAACAATCACAGTAATGCAGCCCAGATACCAAATTATCTTTGACAGAAAAGATAAGCAGTGTTCACTATTCCAGAGTATTCCAAAGACCCTAATAGCTTAACAGTTTTGAATACTATTTATCTTCCAAACACTAGTTTGTGAAATACTTACCCCAGGTCTCTATTACAAGATATTAATGCATAGAACTATACATTCAATACCTGCTGGAGGAATAAATGAATTTCAAATTTGCAGGAAGCATTATATACCAATTTTGCTACAAGAGAACCAACTCAATAATTTTTAAAATCGACAATTATATGCAAAAATATATAATCAAAATAATGTGTTATTAGAGCAAAGTCACGGTAGAAATAACTATTACTAAACTTTTAGAGTGCCCAGGCTTATACATGCATTAATACTTCATAAACAAAATAATGTTCATCTTAACCTATCACAAATCAAAATAAAAAGTGATCCATAACTCTCTCCATACTTTAGTAATGGTTCAATTTGGGGATTTGTTTTAACTCATTATTTTATATACAAAAGAAATCTTAAGCCCCTCCCCAAGGCTACTCTGAGCTTAAGAGTTTGAGCATCACTCTAAGTATTATCTAAAGATAGTCTCATTTACATATAAAATAGATTTAACTTTTTATTTTAAAATAACTTTACACTTAATTTGTCTAAACTTTGTGGGTACTATTCTTAAAATACAAGTTCCTTAAGGGCAGGGATCTCTAAAACTGCACTGCACATTCAAGATGTTCAATTGAGATGCTCCTGCGGCTTCTTGTAAATCAATATAAATGGTTTTAAATAATTTGCCTACCAACTAAGAGGAACATAAAATAATCCAATTTCTACTTTAAAGAGGGACCTCTTTTTACGTTAAAAAACTGTACACTAGATCTCACTAAAGCTGGCAAAATCAGTATACCAAGGACACTTATTAACTGGCATAAGTTACAGTGGTCCTTCTAAGAAGCCTTTCAAATACTCACTCAAGGCACCCTGTCTTAAATTGTCTCACTTGACCGTCAGAGCAACCCTATGGCCTAATTTTATGAATGGGAAAAACTCAGCAACAAAACGACTTGCCCAAGGTCAGTCGAAATTAGTGTTGCAGCTCTACCTAGAAGGGTGCAGTTCTCCTGACACTTTTCCACCACACCGCTCTGCCTCCGACTGAGGTATTAAGAGCAGTGAATCAGACTCACTGAGTATCCCGCTGTCCCCTCAGCCTGCTAAAGAGGCGGGGGCTTGCCTCTGAAAGCTCTCCCTAGCAGCTCAACCGGAGAGGAGAAAGTTGTGCAGGTCGCTGATCAGCCCAGTGAACTGACAAGCTGACAGGCGCAGCTCCCAAAGGACTAGCTCTATATTCCCAGGAGCCCTTCCAAAACCCGGCGCCAGCAAGACTGCTCCCGGAAACGTCGGAAAAACCTCTCAGCGAGTTTCGCCCCCTCCTGGGCGCGAGGAACTAGCGGGAAATGAGCCAGAGGGCGGCCGGCGACCCGACCCAGCCATGTGTCCAGCCCGTCACGCCTGCCTCGCCTCAGCCGACTCCTCGTGCCTCGACCGCAGCCAGAGGCCCAGCTCAGGATACGACGCAAAGGCTGCCTGCCTGGGCCGCTGCCACCGTCACCGCCACCGCAGCAGCCTGAGGCGCCCCGGCGTGGCTGTCGCCGTCAGGTCCCCGCCCCACCTCTCCGGTCGGGCCCCTCAGCTACGCCGTCCGCGTCTCTGGCCAGGCCTGGAGGGATCGGCCGGCCATAGACAGACCGCCTGTCCGCCCGCCGCCGCCGCCAGCCTTGCGTCCTTACTTCATTGAGCTGGCGCTCCGCGGCCTCACGCAGGGCTGGGTCCATGGTGCCCCGCAGGGCCTCGATAATGGTGTTGGGGTCCATCACAGCGCAGACTCGGTCAAACCCGGGGCTCTGGTGCTTCTGAGCCTAGAACAGCGCCGCACACTGCGCACATGGACCCGCCGCGCTCCGCAGCGGCAACCGGCGCGAAAGGAAAGAGAAGCGCCAAGGCCCCGGATAGAACCTCTTCGCCTCGGCGTGGAGGCGGGAGATGCTCCGGCCACTTCCTGTCGGCGCGCCGCGGAGCACCTTGGGATATGTAGTCCACGTGTGCAGCCCGTAGCCCACGTGGCCCTGAGCTGTGTCCCTCTTAACAGACGTCTTGGAATTCAAAAAAGAAAAATATTTAGACCACACAGAAAGAAAATTAAAATAATCAATTACAACTATTTCACTTAATAATATACTTATGGTGACTACGAGGTGAATCTGATACAATGCGTGATGCGACCCACTGCTAGTAGTTGTATAATTGAAAGAAATCTTGAAAAGCAGTTTGTGGCTGTTTCTATATGCGATAAAAATGTTCATAATCTTTGATCTGCGTATATCCATTTGTGAGACTATCTTAAGGAAATAACAAAATTAAATAAACCTTATGTGTGAAAAGTATTTATCACATTTCATATTATTATAATCAAATACTAAAATTATGGCTTTTTATTAAGTATCCAAATTCTGGCAGATGTGATGTAAATCACATCTAAATGCAGAAAGAAGTATAATTCCTATTAAAACGTACCTTCTTTAAAACAATTAAAGAAATGGTTTATTTAAAGCAAAGAAGGGTTAAATAACTTGCCCAATGTCGCTTCATAGTAAGATGTTCATCTAAGATTTCAAACCTAGAATGTTCCTCTTTTTGAGGTTTTCATTCCACTGAATCACTCTCCCTCTCAAGAGAAACGTGGAACAATATGAGAACGGCTAAGCAAATTACAAGAATTCATTCAATTAAATATTTCACACCATATAATATATAATTATATATTAATAATAATATATAATATTTTATATTATTTACTATAATATACCTTGTGACAATAAAAAACATAAGAATATAGCTTTATAACATGGACAAAGACAGAAACAAAGCTGGCAAATGAAATTAATTGATTTCCTAGGATAGTGAGATTTTGAATAATTTTCTTTCATATCTGCTATTGTTATAAAGTTATGTAAACATAGTGTTAAACAGAATAGCACAGGCCTAAATTTGTGTCATAAAGCCTATGATACCAGCTCTAGATTTAATACCTGATCTAATTTCAACTTTTCCTTTCCCAGAAACGTAATCAGTCTGAAATTTCCTGATCAACACTAGTGAGATAATCTGCCTAAGAAGATCCCCTGCCTTCCCATAAGAGAAAGTGTCCTTGCCTGTAATAATCCACTCTTTTAATTTCTTAGTCTCACCTTCTTTCTGCCTATAAATACCTCCCATTTTGTACAGCTCATCAGTGCCCTTCTAGTTGCTAGATGGGATACTGCCCAATTCGTGAAAGCTTAACTAAATACAATTAGATCTCCAAATTTACTCGGTTGAAATATTTTAATTTTAATTTTTCATTCGTTATTTTATATTACTTTCAGGTGTACAGCATAGTGTTTAGACATTTATATAATTTATGAAGTGATCTCTCTGGATTACCTGGAACCATACATGGTTATTAACAATATTATTGACTACAATCCTTATGCTGTACTTCACATCCCCATGACTATTTGGTATCTACTAAATCTTCTTAATCCTTTCATCTTTTTCACCCAGCCTCCCAGTTCCCCTCCCATCTGGCAATCACAAGTTTGTTTTCTGTATCTGTCTCCATTTTGTTTGTTCATTTATTTTGTCCTTTAGATTCCACATAGAAGTGAAATTATATGGTATTTCTCTTTTTCTATCTGACTTATCTCACTTAGCATAATATCCTCTAGGTCCATCCATGTTGTTGCATTGAAAAGATTTCATTTTTTCATGGCCGAGTAATATTCCATTGTATAGATGCACCACAACTTCTTTAACCAATCATCTGTTGATGAACACCTTGGTGCTTCCATATCTTGGCTATTGTAAATGGTGCTACATTGAACATAGGGATGCATATATCTTTTCAAATTAGTGCTTTGATTTTCTTTGGATAAATACCCAGAAGTGGAATCAATGGGTCATAAGGTGGTTCTATTCTCAATTTTTTGAGGAACCTCCAAACTGTTTTCCACAGTGGCTGTACAATTTGCAATCTTACCAACAGTGCACGAGGATTCCCCTTTTTTCCACATTCTTGCCAACACTTGTGATTTTTATATTTGCTTATGATACCATTCTGATAAGTGTAAGGTGATATCTTATTGTGGTTTTAATTTTCATTTATCTGATGATTAGCGACATCGAGCATCTTTTCATGGCTATTGGTCATCTATATGTCCTCTTTGGAGAAATATCTATATTGGTCCTCTGCCCATTTGTTAATTTTGTTTTTTAAACAATACTTAAAAAAGTCATAAGCCTTCAAATACAATTTGTTAAAATATCATCTATTGTTTTTAGTTTGCAAAAAGGAAGGGAGGCACAAATTTTTTTCCCTAGAATAGTGGGCTTTGCAATACTAATATCTCTTATAGGCCAGCCACTGTAACTAGGAGTGAGATATAATTATTCCTGATTTACAAATGAAAACCCAGGTCTCAAATAGGTTACTTAGGTGTGAAAAGTCATAGTTTTCATAATATAACCTGTAGATAGCTTTATTATGGTACTGATACAATCTGTTTAAGAGTTTTCTCTCTCTACCTTATTCCTCAAATGCAAGGACCTTGAAAATAAGAATTGTTTCTTTATTTTTCAATTTTCGTGACTTTATTTTAGCCAAATTGTTGACATTTTCTGGGAAGCAAGATTTCAAATGCTCTGTAAATATTATGTTTATTCACTTTCGTATCCTCACCAACTACCACACAGCTTTAATGTCTACCAGAATTTCAATATTTGAGTGAATAAATGAAGAAAGAATGAATGAACTAGTAATGAGTTGGTAGCTGAGCCAGAATTGAAACCTCAATCTTCTTGACTCCAAAGCCAGTCCTCTTTGCACTACTACATATCTATTTTAGATTCCAGAATTGACTTTTACATCATGGAGTTGTGACAATTATAGCATAGCTAGCATAATGTATGTAAAAGCACCTGACACATAAAAAGTGCTCCAAAAATGTTAATTCCTTTTCTCTCTGAATACTGAGAACTGAAAGTCAGCAAGATTTGCACAACTACAGCTGGAACGGGGCCTATGTTTCATGCTTCAAAGAGAATGGCACTCATCAAGTGCTGGACCCTATCCAGGGAGCCAGAGTTCCTTTATTCATCTGTAGGGCTTGTTTCCAAGACCCTTCAAGAATTTACAGAATTTACCTGGAAATGTGATTAGCACACATAATTTATCTGTACATTTATTTATATTTTGTCAAGTTAATGACACAAAGAATGTAAATTATATGACTGGAAATTTATTTATTTATTAATTTATTAAATTTTTCATTAAGTTTATTGGGATAAAATTGGTTAATACAATTATATAATTTTTAGGTGTATATTATCATTTGACATCTGTATATTCTATTGTGTGTTTACCACTCAAAGTCTAATTTCCTTCAGCTACCATATATTTGATTCACTTTACCCACTTCACCCTCCCCCTAAACTCTATATTTGACCCTCTTTATCCCGTCTACCTCTCCCCTCCTCCCCCACCCCACTAATAACCACTAGTCTATTAGTCCATGTCCATGAGTCCCTTTTTGTTTGTCCTGATCATTTGTTGCTTTTAGGTTTATATCCCACATATAAGTGATATTATGTGATTTTTAACTTTTTCTGTCTGCTTTATTTGGCTTAGCATGATTATCTCAAGATCCATTCAGGTTGACGCAAATGGCAGTATTTCATCTCTTCTTATGGCTGAGTAATATTCCATTATACATATATATGTACCACAGCTTCTTTAGCCAATCATCTATCATAGGACACTTTGGTTGCTTCCACGTGCTGGTCACTGTGAATAATGCTGCTATGAACCTCGGTGTGCAAATATCTTTTTGGATATGGGTTTTCAAGTCTTTGGGGTAAATACCCAGTAGAAGGATTGCTGGATCACATGGTAGATCAATTAGTTTTTTGAGGAACCTCCATATTGTGTTCCACAGTGGTTGTACCAATTTGCAGTCCCACCAGCAGTATATGAGGGTTCCTTTTTCTCCGCATTCTCTCCAGCATTTCTTATTACTTGTCCTGTTGATTATAGCTATTCTAACAGGTGTGAGATGGTATCTTATTGTGGTTTTGATTTGCATTTCTCTAATAGCTAGCAATGTTGAGCATCTTTTCATGTATTTGTTGGCCATTTGTATGTCCTCTGGGGAGAAGTGTCTGTTCAGATCCTCTGCCCATTTTTTGATTGAATCGTTTATTTTGTTGTTGTTATTCAGTCATATGAGTTCTTTGTATATTTTGGATATTAGGCCCTTATTGGAGGTGTTGCTTGCAAATATATTTTCCCATTCTGATGGTTGTCTCTTTACCTTGTTGCCAGTTTCTTTTGCTGAGCAAAAGCTCTTTAGTTTAATGTAGTCCCATTCATTATTTTTGCTTTTACTTCCCTTGCCTTTGAGATCAAATTCATAAAATCCTCTTTAAGTCCAAGGTCCTTGAGTTTAGTTCCTATGTTTTCTTCTATGCATTTTATTGTTTCAGGTGTTATATTCAGATCCTTAATCCATTTTGAGTTAATTTTGGTGTGTGGTGATAGACAACAGTCTAGTTTCATTCTTTTGCAGGTGGCTTTCCAGTTTTCCCAGCATCATTTATTGAAGAGGCTTTCCTTTCTCCACTGTATGTTTTTGGCTTCTTTGTCAAAAATTATTTGCCCATATAAAATATGGATTTACTTCTGGACTCTCAGTTCTGTTCCACTGGTCTCTGTATCTGTTTTCCTGCCAATACCATGCCATTTTGATTATTGTCGCTTCGTAATATAATTTGAAGTCAGGCAGAGTGATGCCTCCAGCCTTGTTCTTTTTTCTCAGGATGGCTTTGGCAATTCGGGGTCTTTTCTGCTTCCATACAAATCTAATGATTTTTTGTTCTATTTCTTTAAAAAATGTCAATGGGATTTTGATGGAGATTGCATTAAATCTGTATAATGCTTTAGGTAATATGGTCATTTTAACTATGTTGATTCTTCCAAGAACACAAAATATCTTTCCATTTCTTTGTATCTTCTTCAATTTCTTTAATAGAGTCCTGTAATTTTCATTATATAGGTCCTTCACATGTTTCATTAAATTTATTCCTAGGTGTTTTATTCTTTTGTTGCAATTGCCAAAGGAATTATTTTTTCCACTTCTTTTTCTGACACTTCGTTATTAGAGTTTAGGAAAGCTATGGATTTTTGAATGTTGATTTTATAACCAGAGACTTTACTGTATTTGCTTATTGTTTCTAGTAGTGTTCTTGAGGAGTCTTTAGGGTTTTCTATATAGAGAATCATGTCATCTGCAAATAGTTTCTTATTTGGATGACTTTTATATCTTTCTCTTGTCTGATTGCACTCGCTAGGACCTCCAATGTTATATTGAATAATAGTGGCAATAGCGGACAGCCTTGTCTTGTTCCTGATCTTAGGGGGAAAGTTTTTACTTTTTCACCATTACGTATAATGTTGGCTGAGGGTTTGTCATAAATGGCCTTATTATGTTAAGGTATTTCCTTCTGTACTGATTTTGTGAAGTGTTTTGATCATAAATGGATGCTGTATCTTGTTGAAGCCTTTTTCTGCATCTATTGATATGATCATATGATTCTTATTTTTTAATTTATGTGATGCATCACATTAATCGATTTGCGTATGTTGAACCATCCCTGTGCCCCTGGGATGAAGCCCACTTGATTGTGGTGTATAATCTTTTTAATATGTTGTTGTATTCGAGTCGCTAGTATCTTATTTAGGATTTTTGCATCTGTTTTCATGAGAGATATTGGTCTGTAGTTTTCTTTTTTGTTTGTTATATTTACCAGATTTCGGTGTCAGGGTAATATTGGCCTCATAAAATGAGTTAGGAAGTATTGCCTCTTCTTCCTTTTATTTTGGAAGAGTTTGAGGAGAATAGGTATTAAATCTTTGAATGTTTGGTAGAATTCACTGGTGAAGCTATTTGGTCCTGGACTTTTACTTTTTGGTAGGTTTTTGATGATTGTTTCAATTTCCATACTGCTGATCAGTCTATTTCGATTTTCCAGTTCTTCTTGATTGAGTCTAGGAAGGTTGTATTTTTCCAAGTACCGGTCCATTTCTTCTAGGTTATTATATTTGGTGTTATATACTTTTTCATAGCCTCCTTTGTTTTCTGAAAGAATTTGTGTAAAATTAGTATTATCGTTTCCTTAAATATTTGGTAGAACTCAACGGTGAAACCATCTGAGCCTTGGGGATTTCTTTTTGGAAAGATTTTGAATTAAAATTTAAGTTTTAATAGAATAGGACTATTTAGATTTTTTACTTTTTCTTAAGTCAGTTTCAGCAAAATTTGTATCAAGGAATTTGTTCATTTCATCTAAGTTGTCAAATTTATTAGCATGAAGTGATTCATAATATCCATATATTACTCTTTTAATGTCTCTACTACTATCCTTTTGTTTATTCCTGTTATTAGTAATTTGTGTCACATTTTACTACTTCTTACCAGGTCTGGTAATTTTTTATTGGATGCTGGATATTGTGAATTTTATGCTATTAAGTGATTGAATTTCCTTGTCTTTCTTTGATAAATGTTGAGCTTTGTCCTGCTAGGCAATTAAGTTATTTAGGGTTCAGTTTGACACTTTCAAGTCTTGTTTATAAAGTTTTTAAGGGTAAGTCTAAGTTAGCATGTATTATAGGGTTATTTTACAGTATAACTAAGGTGTGGTCTTTGGGGTTTTTATTGATGTCCCAAGTGATCAACATGGTCTCTATAGTGTAGTTGGTGGGAACTTCAGGGTCCCAGCCCTCTGAGAACTCTGGGAATGGTGCAACTCAGCTTCCTGGTTACTCTTTGCCCAATCTTTTAAGTTTCACTCTATAATTAACATCCTAATTCTCAGCAAAGACTCAGGGCGAGTCTTGTGTTCTTTTTCTATGTAGTTCTCCTCTTTTAAGAAACCCTATCCTGTTGTCTCCATCTACTTTGGTCTCCCTAAACTCCCTAAACAATGTCTCCTTGATTTAGTGAGACCACAACGCTTCCTGTGAACTCCCTTCCTGTCCTATGGTCAAGACTGTGGCTTTGGACACAAAATTGAGAATACTATTGGGCTTATCTCATTTGTTTTCTTTCTCTCAGGGATCACAATCGTAATATGTTCCTTGTTTGTAGTCTGACAACTGCTTCATATATTTTGTTCAGTTTCTAGTTGTTCACAACAGGAAGTGTTCACTGTTACTATTGTTGGAAGCAGAAGCAATTTTTAGCTACTATGAACTGGTAGATACTCTATCACCTCAAGTATTGATGATCAAAAGAAAAATCATATATCAGGATTATTCATTTAACTCACAATGGAAAAATTTTCTTTTACCTGCCCACTCATAATGTGGGAGAAATATGCTACATACTTTGTCCTTTAATATGCAGGACATATTTAATAGTCATTTAATATGCAGAGTTAGTACAACAGGCAGATTGAAAGGGAAGAAAAAGTCAGAATATGTGTGACTTAGCTCTGGCTACAATAACCAGAAAATCTTAGATTAGATTACCCCACTTCCCAGGAAAGAGGTCTGTGTTTGGGTATTTGGTAGCTTTCATTTTGTAGGAAGGCAATCTATTTGAGAGCTGACCCAGAAACACCTAGCTTTAATTGGCAAAAATTATTCTAGTCAGCTATACACCCTCAATACCATTATGGTTTAGTAGAAGATATATTAGCCTCAAAGTCAAAATAATGTGGGTAGAATTTTGACTCTACAATTTCATAGCTTTGACATGACTAAGGACCTCCATTTTTTCTTCTGTAAAATAGGAACAAAAGCAATTCTAACATTAGATTGGTGTAAGGTTGTGTGTATCAAACAATTAGCAAAAGCCCTGTACAAGTAATACACAGAGTATAAGTAAGTCAATAAATGGTAATTTGAACAGACACCTCACCAGAGAAGATATACAGATGGCAAATTAGCATATGAAAAGATGCTCCACATCATATGGCATTAGGAAATTCCAAATTACCACAACAGTGAGATACCACTATATGTCTATTAGAATGGCCAAAATCCAAAACATTGACAACACCAAATGTCGGTGAAAATGTGGAGCAACATGAACTCTTATTCATTGTTGTTGAGAATGACAAATGGTATAGACATTTTGGAAGACAGTTTGGCAGTTTCTTACAAAACTAAACATACTCTTACCATATGATCCAGTAATTGCATTCCTTAGCATTTACCCAAGTGAGTTGAAAACTTATATGTATACAGAAATCTGTACAATCTGAAATAGCTTTATTCATAATTATCAAAACTTGGAAGCAACTAAGGTGGTTTTCAATAGATGAATGGATAAACAAACCATGTAGTACATCCATACAATGGAATATTACTCAGAAGTAAGAAAAAATGATCTATCAAATCACAAAAAGACATAGAAGAAACTTAAATGCCTATTGCTAAGTGTAGGAAGGTTATGAAACTATTCCATATGATACTGTAATAGTGAATAAATGTCACTATACATTTGTTAAAATCTATAGACTGTACAACACATAGAATCCTAATGTAAACTATGGACTTTAGTTAACAATGTATCAATATTGACTCAACAATAAAAACAAATGTACCACGCTAAAGCAAAATGTTAATGATAGGGGAAACTGTGTGAGAAGGAATAAAAATATATATGGGAACTCTCTGTACTTTCTGCTTACTTTTTCTATAAACCTAAAC
The DNA here is from genome assembly GCF_000151845.1 of Pteropus vampyrus. Lineage (NCBI taxonomy): Eukaryota > Metazoa > Chordata > Mammalia > Chiroptera > Pteropodidae > Pteropus > Pteropus vampyrus. The sequence goes on along the minus strand of NW_011889088.1, from coordinate 94,354 downwards.
TGCTCTAAAAAAAAAAAATAAAGTCAATTCAAAATTCGATAGTGGCAAAATGATTATATAACTGGAGAATAAAGTCATGGTCATCAAGGGTTAGAGATGGTGGTAGAGAAGGGGAGAAAGTGGTATAACTATAAAAACGTAGCATAAGGGAGATGTGGCGATGGAATAGCTTTGTACCTTGATTGTAGTGGTGGTTACACAAATCTACACATTCGATAATAAGACATAAAACTATACACACACATTGTCAATGTCAATTTCCCGATTTTAACATTGTGCTAACAGAGGACATAATGGGGAAACTGGGTAAAGAGTACACAGGACATTTTTGTATTATCTTTGCAACTATCTATAAATCTATAACTTCATAATAATGAAAAGTTTTTAAAAATATAAATATAAATATAATAACCAAGAAAAGTCTAAGTAGACATTAATGTTAAATACCATGTAGTACTCTGAATGGGGTCCTAGAAGAGAAAAAAGATGTTAGGGAAAAAACAAGACATCTGAATAAAATATAGACTTTAGTTAATAATAATGTATCAGTAGTGGTTCATTAATTGTGACTAATGAACCATAATAATGTAAGATATTAAATAGGGGTGTAAGGGGATTCTCTCTACTATCTTTGCAATAATTTTGCAAACCTAAAGCAATTCTAAAATTTTAAAAATTATTTAAAAATAATTGGCATGCTAATAAGATATATCAATCCAAGTATGTAAGGATTTATATCCAGAATATATAAAGAATTCCTACAAATCAGTAAAAAACAAACAAACAAACAAACAAACAAAACAGACAACTCAATTAAAAAATGTCCAAAAGACTTAAATAGGCATCTCACCAAAGGGAAAAACAAAATGGACAATAAACATATGAAAATGTGTTCAACATCATTAGTCATTGAGGAGTGCAAATTAAAACCACCATAAGGTAGCACTACACAGCCAAAGAATGCCTAATTTAAATAATTGACAATACAAAGTGTTGGTTAAAATGTGGACCAACTAGAACTCTCATGCATTGCAGGTGGAGTGTATGTAACTTGGTACAATCACTTTGGAAAAATGTTTGGCAGTGCCAACTAAAACGAATCATACATATGACCCAGTATATACACCCTGAAGAAATTAGTTTTTATGTTCTTCAAAAAACATGCACAAGAATGTTTGAGCAGTTTTCTTTGTAATTGCTCAAAAATGGAAATGACCCAAATATCCATTAATAGAATAGGTAAATAAATTCATACAATGGAATACCACACTGTCTTAAAAAGGGACAAACTATTCGTAGATACACAACATGGATGAATCTTCCTAACAATGTTGAAAGAAATCACACACTAAAACAATATATATTGTATGATTTGATTTCACTTATATTACATTTAAAACCAGGCAAAACTAATCAACGGTTGTAGAAGTCAGAATAGTAGTAACCCTAGGAGGGGATACTGATAGGGAGAGCGCACAAGGAACTTTCTGGGATGATGGAAATGTTCTGTGTATTGGATTGGATAGTGGTTACAACAATTATACACATGTGCAAAAATTATTTAATTTTTTGCTTAAGATTTGTGCAGTCTACTATATATGTTATACCACATAAAAAAAAGTTTAAGAAAACAAATAATCATTCACCTATGTCAACTATAAACAACTAAAAAAGATAATAGAAAATTAGATGTAATCATAATAACACCATGCTGACATACTGTAAAATCATAATAATTAAAAGCATGTATGTATGTTACTGGCTCAGAAGCAAATAGGAAAAAGGAACAGAAACAAAAGCTGTAAACTAGATCCTTATATAAATGGGAGTTTTATACATGACAAAGGTGATACCTCAAAGTAATGATAAAAGTATAGGTCGTTTAGTGGGAAGTTTTGGAAAAACTGGCTCTTTTTAAGTAGAGATGTAAAACTGGATCCTTAGTTTGCACCATATACATGAGTGAATCCTAGATAGATTAAAGACATAATTTTTAAAAGGACAACTATAAAGCCAATTAAAAAGTGTAAGAGATTTATTTTTTTACTTAGAGGAAGGGAAAGGCTTTTAAAACTCAAAACCAAAAGTATGTCTACATGAAAATAAGAATTCCTGTCCAATAATAAGAAACTATAGACAAAGTTAATAGTCACAATTTCTGAAAAAGATATTTAACACATCCAAAAACTACAGAGGATTATTATCAAGTATAGGTGTGGAATTTCTGCAGATCAGTACAAATAAGACCTCAAAGAAAAAAATGGAAATATTAAAATGCAATTCATAGAAAGGGAATCTTGAATTACTAACAGAGGCATAAAGAAATACTCAAGGTCATGAGTAATTAGTGAAACAAAACGATAAAATAAGATTTTTATTCTATTGGAATGACAAAAAAGATAAGTTGTATAATACCAAGTATTTACAAGTATATGGAAAAATTGGCATTCTTGTGCACTGTCGACAAGAGTATAAACTGATTCGACTATTTTGGAAAATAATCAGTTGGCACTTAGCAAAATCAAATAATGCTTACATGCTGTAAAGCAGTACTCCCAGTCCAAGTCCTATATTACAGAGTATATTCTTCATAGCTTTTTGATGTTGTAGAGGGAGGTAACAACCCATATATATATTACTAGGGCAATGGAAAGAGAAAAGTAGTAAATTCACACCTCAGAAGACTACGCTGTAGTTAAAAGCAACAATCTCTATGGACCTATAGCACTATGAACAGATCTTGAAGACATAGTGTTGTGTGAAAAAGGAAGCAACTTAATAAAATTTATAGCATAATGACATTGATGTAAATTACAGACCCATACGCATGCCACTTCTGAGCATAACAGAGTAACTACAGGTATAGTTAACAATTATAAAACTGGACTAAATATATGAGGCATCCAATTTCAGGTAAAAGAAAATAAAAAGACAGTGAGAGAAACAGAACTAAGTGAGCCCCACGAAATTAAGAATTTACAGCTCGAAGAACTAGGTTCTGGCAGAACACAGGGATCCCACTGATCTGAAGGAGCGTAGGATGAGAGAAATTGCTGGAATCTTTGAGATGAGATTTCACAGAAGAGGGAGCCGTGAAGAGGTGAAGCCTGAAAGTCTGTGTAGTGGTAGTCTCCCCTGAGAACATGGCTGAGGGCTGTGCTGTACACACACAGAGTGAGAACATCTAAGGCTTGCCAGATAGAAGCTCCTAGGAGCTGGAAAATGGAACAGAGATTTGGATTGGGCCGAAGCAGGACCAGAAGACCTGAATAAATTACAATAACAGATGACCCAAATTCCTATGTCATTTACCTCTGTTACACTGAAGCCTCCCTTTCAATTCACTCCAAAGATAAGGGCAGGAAGCTTAGGTCTAATTCATGGAAAGGTCAGCTAATACGTTGGTACTAATAAAAAGCTGCTATACCACAGCTCTACAAAGACCCTAAACAACAGTGGTGAAGGAAAATTCTCTTAGTAGGTAGAGTTGAAAACAGTACATTCATTCACTTTGTATGGAGGGGTAAGTGGCCTGAGATATGGATATATGTGGACTCTTAGTGGTGAATGTTTTGTCTGGTTAAGCAGGGTCCTGGAAGAAGAAAAATTGAAAGATGAGGACAGGGAGGTCTGGGGAAAAGCAAATGGATGGACTTAAAGAAAAAGGTGCAAGGTGTGTAGATCTATGTGTCCCATCATAATGTCCACCAGAGAGCAAATGTCATAAAGGATGCATTCAGAACCAGGTAAGCAGGGTGACTTGATTTGTGGATATCAGCCAGACACTCTCTTTAGCCATCTCAGTGCTTACATAATGGGCCTATTAATGGAGTGGCCAGCATAGCAGGGATAGAGGTTATAGATGGGTACAACATTATGGGTTCCTTCTAATCAAAATTTACTTGGCTATTACTGAATGAATGCCCAACCTCCTAGCAGAAGAGACTAATACTGAGCTCTCAGTATTACTCTATCCCTTGAGAAGACCAACCAGACACTGGGGGCAGATTGATTATATCAATCCCTTTCTACCTGGTGGGGGAGCAATTACTTCTTACTAGTAGTATTGACAACTACTCTAAAAATGGAGTATTGATACAAACATAAAATTGATGTTGCCTGAGTAATAAAGTCCTTTGTCTCTGACCTAAGAGTCTCGTATCTTTTGTCAGCATCCATGAAACTGTGGCTTTTAAATACAGTTCCTAGCATATACCCATGCAACCTGTCTGTGTGCCTGAGCCTCACCTCTGGCCTAAGCCAAAGAAAGGCCTCTTACTTCCTACTGCAGGTCTTCTCTGATGCCATATCACAGAATAGTAACATGACTGGCTCTTAGGTATGTGCAACCTGGAAGTGTGGAAAAGTGAATAGTGAGGCAATTCTTGACAAAAGGGAAGTGATTGCTGATTCTTCCCTCCTTTCTCTTGGTCACATAGTCCTGAAATACATTTCACAAATCTTCTCACAGTCCCAGAGGCCAGTAGACAGCTAAAAGCCTTTCCTTGTATTGGCTCTTTCTTCTTCTCAGTTTCACTCCTCGCTCCTGCCCTCTGGATTTGTACTTCCAGATAAACTACTGGCATTATGTCTCAGGTTCTACTTTTGGAGAAACTCATATTATGGCAAGGCAACTTTAGAGGTGGTGGCAAGACAACTTAAAGTTTTTAAGCCTGAGTGAGATGTAATGCCTTCAGAAGAAATCTGCAGTGTAGTAGGAAGAGCATGTTTACTACGAAAACATTTGATTTGAAATATTTGGGTATATCTTTGTGATGCCCAAGGCACAGGACATGATGCTTATTTAGATATCAAGTAAAAATTAGGTCTTTCATTCAGCAAACATATATTGAAATTCTACTATGTGCAAACCAGTTTTGGCTCAATGCTATGTTTTTAAAGATGACTGACACCATGAAAGAATTAAGACCCAAGAAATGGGGAGAGGATAGGCAGAAGAAGTAGTAGTAAATAATTAAGTACCTATTCCGTGCATGGCTCCATGCTTAGCTCTGCTATGAAGGAAACAGAGATGAAATAGTCATTGTATTTATTTCGAGATACTCATAATCTAATAGAAATGGTGTTTTTATATAATATAGAGTTGAGAGTGAGAAATAGTCTTAAGAGAAATAGAAATATGAGCTCTGAAGTGAGAGGAGTCATCACTTGCAGCTGAAATATCACAATGGGTGGATGGAGGAGGTGGCATCTGAGCTGGACTCTAGATACATAACATGTAACACCAGGACTGTGAGGGCAGAACATTGCAAGCAGAGGAGATGATGAAAGCATAGAAATGGGAGAGCACAGTTTGGAGAATGCGATAGTTAGGATCTTTGTTTGCAAGGATCCATTGCTTTAAGTGATAAAAATTTCTTCCAAGGTTTTGTGAAAAAATAAAGAAGTTAGGAATCTCAGTCATGTAGAACCAAGGCCTCATGGGGGATTAAATTCAATTTGGGAACTGGAGGCCATACTGGATCCAAGGCAGCTCTTAAAAATCAGGTATTTTGTCTGAACCCCTTCCTATTGTCTGTCACTATGTAGGGATGCTCTCTCTGTATCTACTGCTCCTGCTACTACCACTTAATTCCTCGTTACATGTCTGCATATTTAAGACTGCTGTCTACTCCCAGCTTCTGTTATGTCATAACTTTTAGTTATGGCTTTTCTCTGTGTG
>NW_011889088.1:61801-88621 GCF_000151845.1 Pteropus vampyrus | reverse complement strand
CATGAAAGAATTAAGACCCAAGAAATGGGGAGAGGATAGGCAGAAGAAGTAGTAGTAAATAATTAAGTACCTATTCCGTGCATGGCTCCATGCTTAGCTCTGCTATGAAGGAAACAGAGATGAAATAGTCATTGTATTTATTTCGAGATACTCATAATCTAATAGAAATGGTGTTTTTATATAATATAGAGTTGAGAGTGAGAAATAGTCTTAAGAGAAATAGAAATATGAGCTCTGAAGTGAGAGGAGTCATCACTTGCAGCTGAAATATCACAATGGGTGGATGGAGGAGGTGGCATCTGAGCTGGACTCTAGATACATAACATGTAACACCAGGACTGTGAGGGCAGAACATTGCAAGCAGAGGAGATGATGAAAGCATAGAAATGGGAGAGCACAGTTTGGAGAATGCGATAGTTAGGATCTTTGTTTGCAAGGATCCATTGCTTTAAGTGATAAAAATTTCTTCCAAGGTTTTGTGAAAAAATAAAGAAGTTAGGAATCTCAGTCATGTAGAACCAAGGCCTCATGGGGGATTAAATTCAATTTGGGAACTGGAGGCCATACTGGATCCAAGGCAGCTCTTAAAAATCAGGTATTTTGTCTGAAACCCTTCCTATTGTCTGTCACTATGTAGGGATGCTCTCTCTGTATCTACTGCTCCTGCTACTACCACTTAATTCCTCGTTACATGTCTGCATATTTAAGACTGCTGTCTACTCCCAGCTTCTGTTATGTCATAACTTTTAGTTATGGCTTTTCTCTGTGTGCCTTTCAGCTTCTGTCCCTACTATTAACTACTTTACTGTCTGGGCCTCAAATTCAATCTTTACAAGAGAAAATTTGATCTAGTTAATTATTATCATTCTTATTGAACAACTCTCTTGGGTAATTGGATGGACTATGAATAGACTGGTCAATTAGATATGTCAAAGATGACAGAGTCCTGTGGTATAGAACAAGGTGACCTCAGAGTTGTAAGAGTGGAAGGCACAGCTCAAGTATTGGGAATAGCAAGTAAACAACATGTCCTAATCTTAGGTATAGTAAAGAGGAATAAATTTGGTGCTATAAGTGCCAGATAAGTCATTTAGATTTTGCTGACTAGGCTAGTAGTTCTCAACCTTAATAGATCTCTTTTTGTAATGTCGTCTCTACTATTTTTTTAAATTTATTTATTTAAATTAGTTTCAAGTATACAGTACTTTGGTTAGACATCTATATAGTTCATAAAACGATCCCCCCAATTGCTCTCTTCCTCCCTTGGCCCTCCACCTAGCCATCATATTAATGCTAACTGCATTCCCTATGCTGTGCTCCCCATGCCCGTGACCAATTATCAACTACTAATTTGTACTTCTTTAACTCTCACCCCATTCTCCCAGTCCCCTAACTCACCTCCCTTCTGTCCATCACTAAATTGTCCATTATATTTGTGAGTCTGTTTTTGATTAGTTTGTTCTTTTTGTTCCTTATGGTATTTATCTTTCTCTGTCTGACTTATTTCACTCAGCATAATAACCATGTGCAAACCAGTTTGCACATCTATGTCATTGCAAATGGTAGGATTTCATTTGTTTAATGACTGAGTAATATTCTACTGTATATATGAACCATAATTTCTTTATCCAATTGTCTGTTGATGGGCATTTAGGTTGCTTCCATATCTTGACTATTGTAAATTGGGCTTCCATGAATATTGGAGTGCATAAATCTTTATGAATTATTGTTTTGGTTTTCTTTGGATAAATACCCAGAAGTGCAATTGCTGGGTCAAAAGGTATATCCATTTTTAATTTTTTGAGACACCTCCATACTGTTTTCCATAGCAGCTGTACCAATTTGCAATCCCATCAACAATGTATGAGGGTTCCCTTTTCTCCACAGCCTCACCAACACTTGTTGTTTTTTGATTTATTGATGATAGCCATGCTGACATGTGTGAGGTGATATCTCATTATGGTTTTAATTTGCATTTCTCTGATGGTTAGCGACTTTGAGCATCTTTTCATATGTCTATTAGCCATCTGTATTTCCTCTTTGGAGAAATATCTGTTCAGGTCTTCTGCCCTTTTTTTAATTGGATTTTTTGGTTTTTGTTGTTGAGTTATTTAAGTTCTTTATATATTTTGGATATTAACCACTTATCAGATGTATCATTAGTGAATATCTTCTTCCAAACAGTCAGTTGTCTTTTGTTTTGTTGATCTACTGTTCTTAAATGAGGTCCATAGATACTCTAGTCTTAATAAAGACACATATTTTTTTAAAAAATCAATATAGTGCTTTAACTGTAATACAAAAAAAATAAAAGAAAATTATTTATAATATGTATTTCAATATGTAATTGTTCATGGATAACTAACCTAGAAGTCATAAAGCAGCCATCATATGCTTGCAACTATACATAGCAAAATTATAGCTATAAATACAGACTGATACAAGCATGTTGTGTTGGTGACTCAAATGCCACCAACAACATCACAATCAGTAATGTAATTTTTTGAAATGATATCTTCAACTCCTAGCATAGTGTCCAGTACTCAGTTAAATTTAGTGTTTTTTGAGGTAAAAAAAAAAAAAAAATCTGAATGCAAAAGAGACCCTTTAAAGATTTAAAAAAAAACAAATGTTTGGATCAGAACAATCGACAGGAAGATTTAAGACTCCTAAAAGATAATGAGCTTCAAGATCTGGGCTGTTTTCATCTTTGACTTATCTCCACTCCTATCTCAGTGCTCATAAGTAGTAGGCACTCAATATATAACTTTGAATTGATTTGAATAAAATAATTTCTCCAGCAAAGTGCTCACAGGGCCCTTTGGTATAACATTATTTTTAGGCGGTGCTCCAGAAAAGCAGTATTAATAAAAGAGACTCCCTCACCACAGGACCCAAAGTCAGTCCTATCTCTATTTCACATGTGCAGGACTCTGGAACCTGAAATAGAACGTTCTAGGTCCTGTTCTGTTGCAACGAAAGATGCATTCTATTAGATCATCTCAAGACTTACTAGCAACAAGCCTACAGACCCACAATCACGAAGTTTTTAACAAAAATTCATTTTCTATAGCTGGCACACAACATGTTCCAAATTTTGGTTGGCCGTTTAAAGAATGTTCTCAATACCTAGCATAGTGCTTGGCACATAATAGCCGCTTAACAAATTTGTGTTGAATGGATGAATGAATAACAGCAGTTAAAAACAGTGCCTAAGACAGAAAAGTGAAAAAGCAAATTTCTAATGTGTATTAAACTAGAACCAGATTAGTTTTCAGTTTGAAGAACCAGGCCAACTGACTCAAAAGCAAATATTCAGGCCACACATCCAAAACAAAACAACAACAAAAAAGTAAATAATATATGAGCAAGTTATAAAATAGTGCAGAAGAGCTTAAGATGAAAAGTAACAGCTTCTTGATCATCTTCTCTCCCCACCTTCAGTCCCATTGCCTCAGATAGGTCCAAGTTCTAAATATAAAACTTTGTTTAAAAGATCTTGTGACATATCTATTTTCGACTTTATCCATTTTTTTCTAACTATTAAGTTACTGATCTTACATATTGAGTTAATTTTTGAATAGTGGGTGGTGGCCATGGCAGATGTGCTTGTCGTTACAGAGCCATTGTTCTCTTTAACAGCAAAATGACAATAAATTTATTTGTAAGCAAACATTTATTGAGTACTATGTGCAAGGACCATTCTAAGCACTCACTTTACAAATCTTATCTCAATTTGTCACAACGATGAAGTATGTACTATTATCCTCATTTTTCAGATGAGAAAACTGAAACTGAGATAGTTTAAATAACTTGTTCCGAGTCACATAGAAGACAGTAAACTGTGCACTTGAACACAAACTGCTTGACGAAAATCTGAAAATGTCTCAGACACACCACTGAATCATACTTTTGTCATACTCCTGACAGAAGGTCTAGTCTTTTTCAATGTACACTATCACAAATCAGTTATAGCATTAAAGAAAGCCTGTGAGAATCCAAGTGGGATAAAATATCAAAAGAACATTTGGGGAAATGATACTAACTCTTAAGAAGAAAACAAACTTTCTTATGGTGCAATGGTTGGCAGCCACTTTTCTTCATAAATTTCCACCATTTTGCCCAGTGAGAACTTTTCCTGACATAGGACAAACTTTGACAATCAGAAATAAGAAAAGAGCAACTCTAGTAAATAATCAACCTATAAGCACTCCAATAACAGTAGGGTATTTTAGTAGCTTATATGGTGAGCATAATGTAATTATTTAAAATAACGAACCTGAAGATCTATGAGACATAGGCAAATGTCTATATAGCATTCCTGAAAATAGTAAAATAGAAAATTATAGCTATGATGTAGCTACGTAAAAAATTCTTGAGAACAAAACATAAGAAGCAAAAGAAATTGTGGTTTCTAGTTTAGGGACTGTAATTAGGTATGATTTCCCCACTGAAATTCTGTAGTATCGTTTTTCGACTAAAAAAGAAACCTGAACAAAACCAATAAAGCATTATTATACAGAAATGGGCCTCAGTTGTGTAGGTGTGGGAAGAAAACAAGAGAAAGACATTCGGATCAAGTTTACCAGAGATCTCTAGGAAGTCCCTCTGCAATGCTCCCACTTTGTTAGAACTTTATCTCAGGAAACAAAGTTTATTCTCTTTTGGAGTTCTATAAGTTTTACTCTTGCATTAAAAACTAATTGTGTGTTAGTGTTTTGTTTTAATTAGTATTTATTGCATTTTGGAACTGAGTCAGGCAAGTCAATTTTGGTCCTGGGCAAGTCCCTTTGATCTTCAAACTCTACCCAGTCTTTGAAGTATGATTGCTTTCACAAGGTCAGTAGCTTCCACTGAAACCTGCATATAGCATATGTTGCTTGGGGCCACTTCAAAATTTCAAATTTTAGTTTCAGATTCACCGAATCACCGCAAACTTGAGCCTGATCTCGTCTCGGCGGCCGGGTGGTGGTGACTGGATTGCCTGGGATCCCCGTGTGCAGCCCGGGGCGCAGACCAGTCGTACGACGCGTGCTGGAGGCCAGAGGCTACTAGTCCCTGGAGCTAGGGCGCATCCGCCCTCCCCGCCGGCCCTCGCTTCGTGGCCTGCGCTTACTCAGCTCTTTCGGTCACCAACAGTAGTGGTTTCTGACCGCCCTGAAGGTGCCGAAAGCGAGCGTCACCGCTCGCTAATGCAGGAGCCGCTGGCGGGCGGGGGCCCCCTCCAAACAGGCTCCGTTCCTTCCCCCGCAGTGACTCAGCGGCTTCCGCTCCAGGTCGGCTGCGCTCCAGGGGCCCCGGCGACACGCCTCCTTCCGCCCTCAGGTGCGGATCTCAAAGGTCCTGAAAGAAATTGACGAAGGGGCCCCAGAAAGCCAGAGTTTAGGCCCAACAGAGCTTTCTCAGTAAATTGAGGAGTTGAAGCCTCAACTCAGTAAAATATGCCTCACCCATCAGTGCAGAGAGTGAGAAGTCTTGGACTAGGAAGTTGAGGCCTCGGGCAGCCACGGATCTTTAGAGCCCAACGACTTAGTTTGAATACTTAGTACCTGCCATTTGCCAGGTGTGTGACCCCCAGTCACTTAATCTGGCCAAGTCTCACTTTGCACATGGGCGAAATGTAGTTGATTCTACACCCACCTTAGTGTTGACACAGTCTAGGAAATAATAGGAACACAGCAAACCTCAGTTTTTGTTATTTCTTTTGAAATACTTTTTAGATGTAGTTGTTCCTCTTCATGCCACTGAAACCATCGTGCACTTCTTAAGGTCTCAGCGCAGAGTCACTGCATTGACATCCTAACTGGTTTTGCCACATTCCCATCCAACTCTCACAATGACCTGGTATGTTTTTACTGCACACTATGTTGTTCAAGCCATTGTTCTGCTCAAAAAAATGTAACACCTCCCTGTTGTCTTTTGATTTGAGTCCTATACCAGATAATTAAAGCACTACAGCATAGTCTGGCTCATCCAAACCCCCATTCCTCCCATAAATATTTTATGCCAAATCTTCTCTTACATTGTGGTACGTAGATTTCTGCCTTCTGGGAGCTGTGAAGGGAGAGGGTAGATGAACTCATAAGCACATAATTATAATACTGTGTAATACATGCTCTGATCTAAGTATGAACAGGAGAGGGAGCAACTGAGTAAACAGAGGGGGAAGAGGAAAGAGGGTTGGGTGTGTGATGGATGAGCAGGAGTTTACCAGAGCTCTGATAGATGGTGTATAGATCAGTGTCCTAGTTGGTGTAGAACCTGGAGGTCATGTATGCTCTGAACTATTGCTGTTACAAGCCCTTTCCCTTGTTTTTTTGGGTCCAGAAGTACTTTGGGAAATAAATTTTGGGTTTAAAAATGAACATCACCCCCATAAACTATATACATGTTTAACCAACATACTGTATACTTGAAACTAATAATAAAATAAAGTGCTAAAAAAAAATGAACATCTGATAAAACACAAATCGTAGGAAAAAATAATGGATTCCTTAAGGGAAAAGTCCTGTATAGATGAAGAAGTTCTCTTAGAGAATAGAATTTGCCACAGGGTCTGAGTGTTAGAGAGGACAGTGTGAGAATTCTATAAAGCTGCATCTGAACCTGCCCAACTCAGTCCTGGAAAGAAGGCTGTGTACTAAAATGGAAACATTGACTCACCAGGGGCCCAGGTACTTTTTGGGTGGCATGCTGAAAGAATTGAATTGTGAAACCAGCATGCACTGCTGTGGGGTCCCTACTAAAAAGAGCTGTGCATGAGAAAGGGACAGGCATTTGCCTACTGGCAGGCATTTGCTTACAGAGAGAAACAGGTAGTGGAGATCTGCAAGTTGGTAGTGACAGATTCAAAATGGCAGCAGCAGAGAGAGCGAATGCTCCTAGAGCAGATGGCATTGACATGGGCACTTGGAGAATGGACAAGAGATCAAAGAGGTGGCAAGCACAGCAGTTTGAACAAGGACTGTGATTACAGTTGACTTAAATTTCTTTTGATTTTTCTGAATTAAATAGGTTTTCCATTGTGAATATGTTTTACTTTTATAATCACAAAAGGAAATACTTTTTTAAAGTCATTACCCAGTGTTGGTGCAGATGAAGTAAAATAAGCTCTCTTATTCATTAAAGTTTTATAGGAAAGGAGTCATAGTACATTTTTGACTCATCTGTAAAAATTATTCATATTGATCATAAATACCCATTATTGATATAAGCCCAAATTATGATTTACTTTGGGAAGATGGGCGAGGACAAGTGGAGTTGGGTATACGGTGTATTTATAAGAGTGCTACATCTTCATCTACCACAACAGGAAGGCAATAGAGCATGTTTAACAGATACATCAGGAAATAATAGCATAAACACATTATTTTGAAATATGAAGGAACATACCCAAAACAACTATAAAAAGTGGAAAACGATTGTCTTTGAACTATGGAAGAGAAGCAAGGCAGCAGACTACTGTTTTTCACTATACATTTTTTTAGCAATATTGAAGTATTGAAATACTTTTCAATATTTTAATGAATATTTCAATGAAATACTTTTAAACTTCATTTTTTTATGGATAAAAATAAAAGCATATAAACTCATTTTCCCAGTAATTTTATTTCTATATGTATATTGTAAGGTGATAATTACAGATATGGGCAAAGATCTATATACAATAGTAATTGCAGGATTATTTATTTAGAAGCAAAATTGGCAATGATGTAAATGTCTAATATAATGCAGTAAGTTTTTTAAATTGTGGTGCATCTATATGATGTTTAAATCACATTTTGAGAATTATTTAATTTCATAGTAAAATGCTAATTGTAAAATGAGTGAAAATAAAACCAGAATGGCAAAGTACATATATTCATAGTAAGCAGACTATAAAGAAGTACTTCAGAATTTTTATGGTGTTTATCTCCAGGAGTTAGGATAATAGAGTTATGAGTGTGCCAGTTGGGTTCTCTAGAAAGCAAATGCTGAGTTGCAGTCAGGAGAGAAAAAAATTTTTTGGGAGTCACAGCTATGAAAAGAGAGATGAGGAAGCAGGACTGGGCAGATGTGGTACAAAATCTCTGCCAGCTCAATAGTGAGCTTTGGAGCAAAGATTGCCTATTGGAGGCGTCCTGCGATGGGTGGAAATAGCTTTGCCTTTGTACCACTATCTCCCATAGTCATTGCTTTGGGCCACTCTGAGAAGAGAGTGAACTTGGCTGGAAAGCTGAGGATGACCACGAGATTAAGAGTTGAAAGCTGTCAGCTGACCACACTCTTTGCAGCTGGGCATTAAGTCCTTTCTTGAGGGTTAATCTGACCAATGCATCTCTCTATCTGCAACAAAGAGTGATTTTTAAAATATCTATTTTGTATACTTTTTTGTAATCTAATTTTTACATCAAATATGCCATATTTTAGAAAATTTTAAAATAATAAGTGGACTCCAAATAAAAGTTCAGAAGAGATCACCTAAGGTAAAGTACATATGCTTTATAGCAGGAATCCCCAACCTTTGGGCCACTGACCGGTACCAGTCTGTGGCCTATTAGGAACCGGCCACACAGCAGGAAGTGAGTGGCTGGCAAGTGACTGAAGCCTCATCTGTGTTTGCAGCTGCTCCTAGTGCTAGCATTGCCGTCTTAGCTCCACCTCAGATCATCAGGCATTATATTCTCATAAGAGCACCAGTCCCTGGTGCCAAAAAGGTTGGGACCGCTGCTTTAGAGCACAGATTTTTTTTTTTTTGGTCAGCTATTTTATCTATTCAGAGGTTATTGTCCTTTTTTGGCTTATAGGCTATGTTTTGAATAAGTGAGATTGCCAGAGCTGAGTTCCAGTACCTCTTCTGTGTAAAGAGAAAATCTTAACTCACTGTAATTGTGAAAATTATATTATTCCTTTTGACTGATTGGTTCTTTCATTCACTCAACAAATATTATTATGCATCTACCTGTTAAACTACTGTTTAACAGGCATTTTGCCAGATGTAGAAATTAGTGAGATGTTCATTACATACATATAAAGCTCACAGTTTAGCAGATGAAGTAAGTCATGCACTAAATAATCTGTTTAAGATGTACCTACCCTTAGATTTTCAGTTTTGCAAGAAGAGTCCTGGAGATTGGTTGCACAACAATGTGAATATATTTCACACTTCTGAACTGTACACTTAAAAATGGTTAAAATGAAAAAGGAACCCTCATACGCTGCTGGTGGGACTGCAAATTGGTACAGCCACTATGGAAAACAGTATGGAGGTTCCTCAAAAAACTAAGAATTGATCTACCATATGATCCAGCAATCCCTCTAATGGGTATTTACCCCAAAGACTTGAAAATCCATACCCAAAAAGATATTTGCACACCAAGGTTCATAGCAGCATTATTTACGGTGGCCAGGACATGGAAGCAACTGAAGTGTCTTACAATAGATGATTGGATAAAGAAGCATGTGGTACAATGGAATATTACTCAGTCATAAGAAGAGATGAAATCCTGCCATTTGCGACAATGTGGATGGACCTCGAGATAATCATGCTAAGAGAAATAAGCCAGACAGAAAAAATTGAAAACCACATGATATCACTTACATGTGGGATATAAACCTAAAAGCAACAAACGAACAGGACAAACAAGCAGAGACTCATAGACATGGACAATAGACTAGTGGTTACCAGAGGGTGGGGGGGGAGGGGGGAAGGAGGGAGGTAGATGGAGTAAAAGGGGTCAAATATGTAAAATTGGAAGTTATGTAAATTACATCAAGTGAGTAAAAAAAATGGTTAGGATGATAAATTTTACGTTATATGTGTTTAACCACAATTTAAAAAAATGTTTTAATGTACATACTCTATGACTTAGCAAGTATTGTTTATAATAACAAAAAGATAAAAGCAGCCTAAAATTTTATCAAAGAGAAATGGATAAATAAAATGTAGTACATTCATTTATTAACCTAAATTGGTCTCAAAAACAATTTTGGTACCCCTAAGGTAAGTTTAAGAACACACACAACATAACAATCTATTGATGATAGATACATATAGGTATGCAAATAAAATTATTGGGAATAGGATGGAGAGATAAACGACAAACTCATGGTGGCAGTTGAGAAGGGAAATGGGACTGAGTGGGAGAGTGTGTGCTTAAAGGAGACTTAATGTTATCGACAATGTTTCACTTCTTTTAAAAATATGGAAGCAAATATGAAAATATAAAACTTAAAAACTGGTAGCTCTGGTGGTGGGAATATGTGTGATTTTTATTTTATTTTTTACACCTTTTTGTGTTTTACATTTTGATTTTTAAAAAATGAACAACTGAGTAAAGAAAATGATGCACACATAAAGAGAGATACAGGTTGAGAATGGAGACGCATTATTGAAGGCAGGGTGGGAGAGAGAGCCTTCAGTGATGGAAAAGATGAAGATAGATGAAAAAGGGAATGTGGAGTGGTATTCCAGGCAGAGCGTACAGCATAAAAGAAGCATGAAGACACGAAAGCAAGGGATTCTTGAGTAGTTCCGCTTGGCTGGCTCAGCTGATGACAAATAACAGGAAGCCAGGTCTGAAAGGTGGTTGCAACCTCTTCCAAAAAGAGCCTTCTATGAGAAAACAAAGAATTTCAATCTGTTCTGTAGATAGAGGCTGGTTATTACGGGTTTTGGAGTTGGGAACGACAGGATCAGAACAGAAAGATTAATCTGGTCGTAAAATATAAAATAGTTTGAAACAGAGAACTGGAGTCAGAGAAAGCAGCTAGGAAGAAATGATTGTAGAAGTCCAAAGAAGGAATGAATACAGGTCCTCCTCCATCTCCCAACTCCTTTTTTTAAACAGCTTTACTGATCCTGGAGCCCTTTGACCACACAGAGACAATAGTCTCTGAAATAGTGTTTCTGCCTCCAGGCTGATGTTTTCCAACTATGTTTCATGTTCCTACACACAACTGAGGGTTACAACATATTCTGTTCAGTTACAGTGGTTCACTGTACCAGGGACAACTGGTCAAAGTGTAAATTTTGAAAGAAGATCCAAGTGATTTTCTGATCAATCATAACTTTCATCCTGTACAAACACTGTCCAAAAACGTTCAAAGTTTTCCATTGCCTGATTCTATTCAGATTCTATTCTCTGATAATAGAATAGAGGCCACATTCCTCACCACTTCCCCTATCCCACATCTGGCCCCAGATAACTTCTCCAGCTTTTAGCTCCTTCTGCTCTATGGATTCTATACTCCAGCCATGTTGATATGCTCTATAATCCCATAGACATAGGTACACATTTTCTCACTCCCTCTCCATTTATTTTTCTGGGATGCTCTTCCTCTAATCTCTGTTTATCAAAAATTCTGTTCATTCTAGGGCCCAGATTTCACTTTTTCCACAAAGACATTTTTGATTACTCCAGAGGAAATTATGTCCTTATACCCCAGAAGCTATCAAAGTTATCTGCCAGTCACATGACAGCTTTCTCTCTCTCCCTCCCCCACCTCTCTTTCTAACATTGTGTCTCTTCCTATACTTAGATTTTGAATCCCTGGAGGTAGTGATCAATTTTTTTTTTATTTTTGTGTTTGTTTTTTTAATCCCTCTGGAATACACTAGCCCGAAGTCTTTGCGGGTCAAGGTGTTTGGTAATGAAAATAACTATCATTTTTTGAATGCCTTTTAGTGTTAAGCACCATATACAGTATATCTATGTTTAATAAACATATGATACAGGTAATGTTATTCCCATTTTATAAAAAAAGAAACAGAGCATCAGAAATATTAATTAACATTCCAGGTATATATGTGTAACTAGAAAAGAGAAGATTTAACATTTGAACAGGGCTCTGATAGGCTACACAACTTGTGTTGTTTTCATTGCCTTATTTTGCTGTTCTTATGTAATAGTTAAATAAATGAAAGACTTCATTTTTTAGCACGTTTTCTTCAACTTGCTTTTCTGTGATGTATTTCTTCCCTGGAGGTTTACCCAGCTGGTAAGGCAGAAGGAAATACCAGTCAGCTTTTCTTTGCCAGCTGTATTAGTTTCAAGTAATCGAAATCCAACTCATATTGACTTACACAATAAAAGTAAATATGTTGGTTAATAAACCAAGGAGTCCTTTGGTGGATTGCTGCTTTAGGATTGGATCGATGTTATGACAAACTTGCCTCTCTCTTTCAGTTTTGCTTTCCTGAGTTGACTTCATTCCCAGGCAAGCTCTCCTTATGCGGTGACAAAGATGGCCATCAGCAGCTCCAGATTATATTCTACCAATTTATTAACCCCAGCAGAGACAGCTTCTTTTCTGATGGCTCCAGTAATATTACCAAGTAAGAAAGTCATTGGCCCAGCTTGAGTCGTATGCCCATCCGTGAAATAATTACTGTGTCTAAGAAGTATTGTGTTGCTTTGATTATTATTATTTTTTTTTTTAGGTGAGGCAACTCTTGGTTGACCTCACAGATTCCAAGGACCTTGTCATCTTATAATCTCTTATTTTTTATTTTTTATGCCTACAGCACCTGGTCTTCCTAGTTGGTCTCCCATCTAAGTACTAACCAGGCCCAACCCTGCTTAGCTTCCGAGATCATACGGGATCGGGCTTATTCAGGGTGGCATGGCCGTAGACCGTGTTGCTCTGATTAGACAGGGCTAAAGCTGGGGTTTGGGTCAACCCTACCAGAACTCTATGGATTGAGAATGGAAAAGAAAAAATTATAATATCAGACCAGAAAAAATTCTGGATGTTCATTACACACATATTCACTGAACTAGAACTCGACAGTCTCTGATCCTGTTGACTTTGCCTGAGTAGACTCCATGCTCTGTCCTCAAAGGGCTCACTACACAGAACTGTGCTTTTCCTAGTTTGGTCCCAAAGATTGTGCTTTTCTTCAGAGCAGTTATATAATAAAATATTCTACTCATGAGAAATGGTTCATGCCTAGTTTGAGTCTTGTGGTGGCCCTCTCAGGGCCAACTGAGAGGAAGAGACTGGGATCTGATATCGCAAGGGGACACAGTGTCAGCTGTAGTAGCACTGGGCAGGCCAAATTTGGAGGGCAAGTGACACATAGCAAGTAGCAGCATAAGCAAGCAGTTGGTATTTGGGACCAAACAGAAAATGACATGTTGTCTTAATGGGCGGGAGACAAAGAATTCTGAGATAGGAGATACTCAGGATTTCAGATGAATAGATAATGGGTCTAAAGTTCAGGACATTCCAGTCCCGAGGAGTGGGGAATGGAAAGGAACAGGCATGCCTCAGTTGCAGGGGAACAAAGACACTGGGCAGGGTATCAGAATTGGATCTAAGGTGCTATACTGAAATCCATGGACTGAGTCTAGAGTCCAAGGCAGGGCTGAGTTTCAAGAATGAGACTGAGGACATGGTTCCATAGTGTAGTGGTTAGCACATCTATTTTACACGCAGAAGGTCCTGAGTTCACGCCCCAGTGGAGCCACGGTCCATGGTCTATGGCCTTGCCACCCTGAACAAGCCTGATGTCTGATCTTGGAAGCTAAGCAGGGTTGGGTCTGGTTAGTACTTAGACGGGAGACCACCTAGGAAGTCTAGGTGCTGTTGCCATAAATAGTAATTAAAAAAAAAATGAATGAGACTGAGGGTCAGTTACTTGATAGAACTGGGACATAAATCAGACTAGCATCTGTCTTGATAGGAAACCCTCGAGTGAGGGCCTAAAGTGCCAAAAATTCCTCTTGCCTTGGTGCAGGATTATGTCCAGTGACTAGGTCAAGACTGAGCCTACTGGTACCGCTGAATGGCCTCAGATAAGAGGAAGGAAGGAGACAAGATTCTACAACTGGGTCTAAGAAACTAAAAAATGTAAGAGGCATGTGTTTCCTTATTGGAATGAATAACCTAATAAAATTAAATTGAAAAAATTTTATCTGGACTGTGTTAAGATCCGGACTGCAAGAGAACTGGGAAAGACAGATGCTATTGTAACGGGATACGAAATGAGATTTCCTTGTTTTCTTAGTTTCAGAGCTTAGAATAATAGGTGGCAAGTACCCCATATTATGAGGAGATGTGTCAAATCATTTATGCCTGACTTACTCAAATAGGTGCCCAAATTGGTTCTGAAACCTGTAGCCTGTCACCCATTTTCGTCCTTAGAAAAGAAAATCGAGGAGAGGAGGTTTGAAAGTGAGAGATTCTTTGAAGAGAACTATCAATGTGCTGTGGTTTTCTCACTCTTCAGTCAAGGGAAGGTAAAGAATGGGGACCTGTCAGGAGGGGAGACAAACTAACATAACAGCTCAAGGTAGATGTATGCTGAATGGAAAAAATGCCATGAGATAACTGGAAACTAGAGCAGAGTGTGGTGAGAGAGTGCTTGGGACAATCTGACCTGAGTTCCCTGAGTGGTAGGGTAGAAAGCCTAATGTCTTATCTCACCTGAGAGCTAAGCGAGAGGATGGCAGTAGGACCAAAAACGGTAGGTTAAAAGGCTAGGAAAGGAGAGTTGACAGAGTGATTTTGAAAAGTAATAGTAAGAATAAAAATTATCCCTTCTTTTGACTAAATTGTAAGAAGCCCGAGTTCTCCTTTCATTTTTGCCACAAATTAGCTGTGCTCTTGTAGAAAACTGCGTGCTCTGAGTCTCATCTTTTTCTTCTATAAAAGTAAGAATTGGACTAGACTGTTTTTAAGGTAACTTGAAGGGATATTCTATGACTTTCTGATTCTATGGGTGTATTTGGATGAACTTTGACTCATGGGCTGGGATGAGTTATTATGGTATATATGCAGTCCATTATACTAGGCTCTTAGAAATACATGTTTCGTGGGTGCAGTACTGTCTCCTCTCCTAACCCCTCTTCTCTTAACAAGTATTTAAAAGATGAACTAATCAAAAAATTTTAAAAGAGTGACCCATAATACCATTACAATATAACTAGATACATT
This sequence comes from Pteropus vampyrus, assembly GCF_000151845.1. NCBI lineage: Eukaryota > Metazoa > Chordata > Mammalia > Chiroptera > Pteropodidae > Pteropus > Pteropus vampyrus. The sequence continues at coordinate 73,702 of NW_011889088.1, read as the reverse complement.
ACTAGTTATATTTTGGTATATTTCTTTCCAGACCTTGAACACCTATCTGAGAAGTTGCCTCAGTTGCAATCAGTAGCACGCACTTTTAATGTTCTTACAGCACACAAGTTCAATAAACTGAGCATGACCAAGAGGATTGTAAGCTTGGGGTGTTTCCAGTTATTGCACAATAATTACAGGCAAGGAACAGCTGACCTTTGATAATACAGCCTTTTGGGGCACAGAGCTACTCTGGTGCGGCCTCTCTTTCTCCTTCTCTCCTCCCCACCCTTACTTCCTGATCCGTCAGTAACAACAGGAACTCAAGAGGCCCCATAGAGCAAAGCCACAGCAGCCTCTGATCTACATGGCATTCACTCTGAGGCTGCTTCTGGGTCAGAAATACCAGATAATCCATTTAGCAAACATCGCAGCAGCCACCATTTATATCAAGTCCCTAAAATCACAGAGAAAACCAATGTGAAGGGGATGTGGAGATGTGCTGGTGATTCTGTTAAGACAGGAATGAGGAGATGTTCATAGACAAGCAGCAGTGATGACTCTGCTTTAGTGCCAATTCTATATGATCTCAATTCTACTGACGGGAGCACACCTGAGTCCAGACCCAGCCAAGTCAAGCTTTTTGGAGAAGTCTTTGTACATCCTTATCTAGGCAGAGACAGAAACGGTTCAGACTGAGCCTTGAGATGCTGTCTCTCAAAACTCAGTCTAGTTTGTGGAAGCTTAAAGAGCAAGGTGAGAGGTAAAGGACAATGGAGCTAGAGAAGCAGGTAGGTAGGTAGGAACTGGTTCATGGAGCCTCTGGAGCTTGCAGAGGAGGAGGAGCCTCAGATAATTTGCAGCAGGAATATGATATACTCAGATCTATGTTTTAGAAAAATCAGTCTGGTAGCAGTGTAGGGAGTGATTTGAAAAAAGCAAAATGGGAGGCAGAGACCTGAGGATATTATAATAGTTTGGCTAAGACATTAAAATTTCTAGAAAAGTATAGGATTTCATTATTAGAAGAGAAAAAAAGGACAAAATGCACTAGAAGTTAGAGAAAATACTGTCTCCTTGGAGAGCTCCATAAGTAAAATACCTTTTGTATTTTGGGGATGGGGTTGCCTTTTTTTTTCTTACATTGAACATTTTTTTAAATGTGTTTATATTTTTTCTGATTACAAAAGCAACCCATACTCAATGAAAAAAATTGAAACAATTCAGAATTTAGAAAGTAAATTAATTAACTTAAGAAGTAAAAGTCCTGCATAATCCCACCTCTGAGAAGTAACAGCTGTTACTAGTAAGATACCTTTTTCACAGTGGAAAGTCCTATTCTTTCTGAAGGATTTGAAATGCCTCACAACCACATCTCAAAAGGCAAAGCAATGCTTAGATTCCCTGAAGAGGAAATGAAAGACTATTCAGAGGAGGGAAGGTGTACAGAAATAATGAGTGGAAAAGATTGAATGCTAAAGGAGCTGATTCATTCCTAATCATATTTTTCTGTTCAGGAGTTCATTTACCTGAAGCTATCCAGAGTGGTTGGCTAAGTGGGTGGCTAGTGTTTACTTCAGTGAAATAAAATGAGCTCTAGAAGTTTACCTTTCTTCTTGGTTAACTGTTCATATGTTGCACTTTTCTTCTCAACAGAAAAGTGTTGTCCTGTGATTAGAAAAGTGTCAGTGCCGAGCTGATCAAGAAGGGAAGGTTTCGAGAAGGGAGGGTTTCGAGAAGGGAAAGTTTCAGTGGTGAGGTGCCCAGTTGAAAGAACACTCAAGGGGCCAACGTAAGAATGAAACAGCAAGCATCAACTTTATTTCCAGGAGCGCACTTCTATTGCCATGAGCACGGTTCTATTGTGGGGAACGCGCTTCTGCATTAGGGAACTGCATGCGCTTCACATACATCAGAGTACAATAGTGCCATTCTGCCACACACGTGTGCTACAATAAGCTTCAGCTTGCATGATTCATCATGCTTACATGAGTTAGGCGCAGGAGCCCTACTACATTAATGTAACATTCTAAATCTGAGGTCCTATTCCTAGCCGCGAGCCTGGATCACAGCCAGACAGGGGACCAGCCAGGCCTGGGACCCGCAAAAAGGTTTTTTGACATGATGGAAAACAAGAGAAAGTAATTCAGTAGTTTTTGTGTCCATTTGTTCATATCAGATCGGGATAATAATACCTGTCTGCCTCCCCAGAGAGATGATACAGCAACTGATGGTTTGTTTGTTTGGTCCCTTACTTTTGCAATAGAAAAAATTCTAGACTCGAGATCTTTTAAAGGAAAGAATTATCCTTTCTAGGCAATTCTTAGAGAGTTTCTTTAGAAATAAAGCCTTTTTTAGAAACCATTCTGGAATTTAACAACTTTTGCTCTCAGAAATTCTAATCTCTTTCAATTGCATATTACAGAAACTCAATTTTAACAACCTTAGGTGAAAAGGGAAAGATGATTGTTTCACCCTTCTAAAGCCTGACAAAGGTAGAGTTGGCTTCAGGGATACAGCTCCATCAGGTACTATAATTGGATTTGAGAAATTCTACTTCAGTATCTGTATGCTGCTTGAGAGAAGGGGGTGCATTCTTGGAAGCCATGGAGTGCCATGTTTGGCTATATGCATGTCAAAACATCGAAGGCTAGTCTTCAAAGACAGAGAATACCAAAACAGCTGGGCAGAGAGAAACCGAGATGAGAGATGGTAAGAGGACCATTAGGATCACGGTTCCTGATGGTTTTCCAGATCCCGTTTCCTTTCCCTTTGTATCCTGGCTACCTTGGGGCTTTGCTGAAACACATTCTCTTTGCTCATAACCCAAAGAATCATGACTACTATGGACTGAATATTTGTGTCCCCTTCAAATTGATAGGTTTAAACCCCAATCCCCAATGTGATGGTATTTAGAGGTGGGGCTTTTGGGAGGTTATTAGATTTAAATGAAGTGATGAGGATATAAGCCCCATGATAGGATTAGGGCCTTTCAAAGAAGAGGAAGAGATACCAGAGCTCTCGATGCCACTTTGAGGACACAGCAAGAAGGCAGCTATCTGCAAGCCGGGAAGAGTTCTTACAAGGAACAAAGTCAGTAGGGACCTAATCTTGAACTTCCCAGGCTCCCAAACTGTGAGAATTAATTATTTTTTGTTTAAGCCACCAAGTCTATGGGTATTTTGTTATAGTGGCCCAAGCTAAGACAATGACTGAAACAAGTAGGAAGGAAAATTAGTGATAGCCTTTTCTGTGTACTTCCTGCAAGATATAGAGAAAACATCTTTCTTATCCTGAAATTTTCTTTCAAAGGTCACTGATTTCTAATTGCCAAACCCAGTGACTCAATTTTCATTCTATTTTGCCATGTTGGCTGTTCTTACCTTCTCGAGTCTCTGTGACCCCTGCTCCATGCATTCTCCCTTAACTTCCCTGTCAGCTCTTTTTCACTATCTTTCACTATTTTCTCTACTTGGCCCTGTCCAGGTGACCTCTAAGATTCTGTTCTTGGCCATATTCTCATCTTGCTGACTGACTCTATCTGCTACCACAATTTTCTCTCTCACTCATAAGCTGATGACTTCTTCATTTATTATTCATAACCATAAAGTTTTGCTGAGCTTTAGGTCCTAATTTATACTCTCCTGGTGACTATACTCTCTAGATAATCTGCAAACACTACAAAATGTCCCAAACCAAATTTCTCCTTTCTCTAATCTAGTCTCAAATTTTCCAGCCTCAGGGGGGTTCCATAGAGTAGTGGTTAGCATGTCTGCTTTAATGCAGAAGGTTCTGGGTTTGAGCCCCAGTAGAGTCACCACCCATATCCTGGGTGCCCCAGGCCCCAGGCCCCGGGTATGCACCACGGAGCGTGTGGGAGGAGATGGCCCTGCCTTCAGAGATCCAGTTCTTAAGGGGAGAAACAGGGGAGAGAATAAAATAAAATGTTTTTCTAGCCTCAACCACCAGTACTTCCCACGTTGAACCTCTCTTGCACTCCATATTTTCTTGTAGTCATCAGCCCAGTCTCATGGCCTTTTTCTCCCTTAACCATTTCTCTCCCCTAGTCTCCCTTTCTTGGTACTACGTTCCTACCTCAGCCTTGCTCCCGTTCTCACTTTCTTGTCTAAATTGTGCCTTGTCCAATCGTTATCCTCCTTCTTTCAGCCTTGCTGAATATCTCTTTCCCAGGACATGTCATGCATTTTGACACCTCCATGATTTGCTTATAGTTTCCTTCTCCCTGGGTGCTGTTTCTCCATCTTTGTCCTGTCTAAATCTTATTCATCTTTCAAAATCCAACCCAAATGATTATTCCTCCATGAAGCCTTCTGTCAGAACCAAGCATTGACTTCTTGTGGCTCTCAGAGAACCACTAGAATAAGTATTATAATCTCAGTTTTCCTTTCTCTTATGGTAGAGTCTGAATGTTGTTCATGAGGGAAGAACCTTTCATAACAGTACAGTGGATAGTTCAGATGCTCAATAATATTCGTCAAATTAAATCAAAGAAGAAACTAAGAAACTGCAGAGATCTTTGATAAGAGTCAATGTAGCTGAAGAAAGATATTAATATTTGAGGGGGCTGCTTTTTGATATAATTTCTTTGCTATTACAAATGGAGTGAGACACAGGCAATCGCAGATAGGGCAGATGCCCTCTTAACTCTTCTGGTAGGTGATTGAATTTGGCTTTTATCCTACAACCCAAGCAAGCCTTACCTTTAAAATGTTTGCTTGGAATAAGCTAAGATTTCTGGGAATTTATATTCTGAGAGTTTTTATTCTTTAAGCAGAAGAGAGAACTGACGCATTATATGGTCTTGACATGTAGTGGACCCCAAATATATGAGTAACTGGCTTACAAAGAAATCTCCTACAAATGGACATGACAAACAAACAGAGACTTATGGGCATGAACAACAGTATAGTGGTTACTAGAGGAAAGTGGGGGAGGAGGGAAGGTTGGGGTAAAGAGGACCAAATACATGGTGACAGAAGGAAATTTAACTTTGGATGGTAAGCATGCAATATACATATGATGTATTATTGAATGTACACTTGAAACATATAATTTTATTAACCAATGTCACTCTAATAAATTTAATAAATAAATAATAAATAAACAAATATAAATAAAACTGGAAAAAAGAAATCTATCAGGGTATAAGAAGCAGTAGAGAATATTGGTCAGGAGCTTGCCTTTGGAGCAGGACTGGTAGGGTCTGAATTAGGCAACTTCTCAATTCCCTCTTGTGTGCAGTAGAGGTTGTCATGGGCCTACCTTAGAGGTTATTAGACAAGAGAATATATGTAAAGTTCTTGACAAGCTAAGCATATAGTAAGCACTCAGTAATTATTAGGTGTGATTATTCTATTTGATTACCACTTTCAACTATGATGTGGCAAATTTTCCCTCTTCTGTACCCTAAAGACACCCTGAGCAGATCCTATGACTTCACTACTAAAACTCAGTTCAGTCTGATTTAAAACGTCAATCTCATGATTGGTTCAAAGCTCTCTGCCTCCCCCAATACAAGCTAGTCTTACGGCCTGAGGAGATCAGTCTATTTTTTTAATCTTTCTCTCACTCTAGTGCCTTGGAAGCTGGGCCATGCTCTGGGACACCTTGTCCCCCTTCTCTGTTTTTAAGAAGGACTCAGGAAGAAGAATGAGGCAGTCAGAGCTCTTCTCACATAGTTTATTGCCTCTTGTTTCGGAAGCATCTCTGAAATTTAATACACTGGTTCATTTTGTTCTGCTACTGCTATAGCCTCTAATGATGTGACAGCCTCCACTGGGATGGGTGCACCAGATCCTTATGCACATGATTCAGATACCACTTTAGCATTAGATTACTGAAGCACAATTGATGCTGGAGAGGCAACTGAAAACAGTACTTGATTTTGCTGTTCCTGTTGTCCTGACAAGCTACAGTCAAAATACTCTTGTTTCCCACAGTGCTTGCTAAATAGCCTCCTAAGCGGGATATGTAATAGAGTGCAGTATGGCCGAAGCAAATCAGAGACCAGGCCAGATGCTACTCAAAGGGCTTCTGGGTTTCAGATATTTTAAAAGAGCAATGACCCAAAATAATATTTATTGAATATCTACCAAAGCCAGGTTCTTAGCATACATTATCTATTCTATGTAATAAAGATTATTAACTCCATTTTATAGATGAGGAAAGTGAAGGTAAGAGGAAGTCGATCAATTGCCACTATTCCTGAGGGTGTTGATTCTTACATACTAATTTCCACACTGACCAAAAAATCTAGTTAAGATCTCAGAAAGGCAATATTAACGAAGTCATATTTTTGGACATTTAGGATATAACTGCTTGCTAATGTTATTTTTTTTTCTTCTGATGCAAACTTTTATCTTTACTTTGTATCAATTCATGACAAATATAAGGGCCATCGAATGTCTTTTTGGCACAACTTGAAGTTGGCAATGGACACGAGAATCCCAATTCATTTTTGTTTTTTCTTTTTGTCAAGAAGATAATTCACTGAACAATAAAAATCTTCTTTTTAAATCCTCAAACAAATTACTTCTCCAAAGCTCTAGCACTTAATCACTTGCTTATTCAATTATAAATAAATATGTATAAAAAACCTGCTGTTCGCAGTGCTGGAATACTGTAGTAACCAAAGCAGACAAAGTATTTGCTTTCATGGCACTTAGATCTTACCTAGGGAGACAGACAATAATCATATAAATAATATAATTCAGATGATGTGATGTGATGAAAATTAGTCTAATTGTCATGAAAGAGAGTGATGAGAGGAGGGCAATATTAATAAGATAGTCAGGAAAGATTGACCTTTGACCAAAACCTGAATGATAAGGAGATAGCCACTCAAAGATTTGGGAAAAGAGCCTCTCAAACCAAGGGGCTGAAGACTTACTTGGCAACTTATAATGTTTTGGATATTGAGAACGCAGTGCTCTCTCTATTCCCTCACCCTCAGTGAGAGAACCCAGCAGTAAGTGCAAGATTGGAAGATTTTGCTTAAAAGATCTGGTATGAAAATAAGCAGAAGTCAAGAAGAAAACAAAGATAAATTGAAACCTAAAAGTGCACCCAGCCTGCTAAGAAGTTTTTCTATCATAAAGGTGAATTCTAGGAAGGTTGATTTAGTTTTAGTGATTCAATAAAGTTATTAACTAGCAAAGAATGCACACTAAGTCACATTTCTGTTTGTGCATCACTTTATAATTGAATGTTTCCTGAAATAAAATAGGAAACGACCACTTTGCTCTCTGTATTTATGCTTCTCAACAGACATCTTATAGTAGACTTTCTTATATTTGTGGTAAACTACTTTTAACCATGCATCAAGGCAATAAAATAGTTTTCATGTGATTATGTCTTTGGAAGTCTGGCACAAAATGTGATTTCACTTATTGAGTGTGATGTGACAGCTGTAAATTGCCACATTCCAGCTTAATGTTTCAATATTGTACTCTCAGTGTGACTGAGTCGATGACTTTTCTGGCTTTGACCATTTTTTCCACAGAGAAGCTGGCACTCAGACAAATCTCCTGTGACACTCTCACAAAGAGATGCTGACAGATCTCTGTCTCTCAGAGGTTCTAACTTGGCAGCATTCCATCCAGACATGCTGGGCACGAGCGTGTGTGTCTGTGTCTTTTGGCCTATGGGAAGGTCCTCTCATTCTGTCTTGCCAGCAGCAAAGAGGCATAGAGAGCCCCTTGGGATGAGAGTTCTGCTTTGGGGCCAGCATGCTTTGGTAGGAAGGCATTGGGCCAGTTTAATAGGGCAAGGAGTCTTATTCAAGGCAGCCAGAAGTTTGTGTAGCAGGCTGGATAATCAATTTTCTCTTCATTATATGGTTGGGTCATTGAGTAAATGCTTAATAAATAATTGGTAGCATTCAGGCACTACCCTCAATACTTGTGATGTATAGATGAATGTCTAAGTCAAGGAACTTACTCTAACTTGTTTGGGGAAATAACCTATAGCTGCCAATCATTTAATAGCTTCCCCTTACCCTAACCGCAAGACTTCTTACAACTCATTCAATGAATTTTCAACTAGTTTTTATCAACTACTTTTACTATGCCAGGAACTGTAGTCTGCTTAAGACATACTGAAATAAACAAGATAGATGTTTCTAAGATTAATATTGTACACACAAAAATGTTATGATGGTTATCTTGGGGTAATAGAATTAGATGGTGGTATGGACAAAGACTCAGTTTATATTTTTTTATCTTTACTATTTGAACTTCTTACAACAATTTTTTGGCAATATTATTTTTTTGTAACTCAACAAAACTCTTTTGAGTAATTGTGCCAGGCACTCTTCTAGAGCTTTGAAAAAATGGCAGTGGATGAAGCAGAAAGAGCCGCTGTTCTCAAAGAGCTTCTCTAATTGGGGAGGCAACACAAAACCAAAAAATCCAAACCAATATTCCATATAATAAAATGATGATTGATGACGTATTCTATGAAGAAAATATTTTTTTAAATAGGAGTGTTCATTTTTTAAAAATTAATATTCTGTTGTTAACTATCCTGTAATCCAATCTCTGCCTTACTTCTCCCACCTCCATGTAATCTTCCTTAAGTTTCCTCTTTAATTTCAAATGCATAAAAGAATCTGCAAAACTCATTCTCTGGAGCATTTGAGATCTCGCTCCATGGTATAATCGTCAGTTTGGCTCAAATAAACTTTTATAAAAATTCAAAAACAAAAAAAGTTATGATATTCTAATTTGTTCAGATAGTCTTGACTCTTCAGAGGCCAGGGTTCTTTATTGGCCTGGGCAAATAGCACTACTGAGAGAAACGGGACAGAGGTCCAAGCCTCAAAGCTTTGAACTATTTGGATTCTTGTCCAGCTCTCTCTCCATTCGGCACAGATGAAAAGGCAGTCTGAGCTGCCTGCATTCTTTTGGCACAAGAGTGATATCAATCTGGAGAGTTTGACCTGGCTCATTGCTCTTGTCCAGCACCCAGGCCTTTTCCCACCTAGTAGTGTGGGCACAAAACTCACTGCTGTGCCAGTGAATATGAAGGTGCTGACCTTGCCTACCCCACATCCATAGCTTGCTTCTCCTTTCCAGCTTCACCAGCTGGCTTCCAGGGACCTAATCCCACTGGCTTCCGGCCTGTCTTGTTTGACAGCTGCCTGAACACTGGGACTTAAAAATTAGTTCTGAATGCCTGAGTCCAGCCATCACATTCCAATCTATTTTTAGGACAACATCCTTCTTCTTTGGCTTCCTGAGAAACTGCTCTTCTTTTTCTGTTTCTAAACTGTTTCCATTCCCAATTCAGACTGAGGTCTCCTTACCTGGGAATGCAAAATTTAGAGGTTTCATTTCCTGCTCACAGCCAAGGAGAAGATGCTGTTTTCACTGAATACCTATAGATGAAGAGGTAAAACTTGATATCAAATTTAAAAAATACAAGAAAAATTGTATACATGTGAACATTCCAAACATTAAAAAATCTTTAATATATTATTTATTTTTGATCTGTTCTCATGCTCACAAGTTTGTTGTTGTTATTGGTTAAATATATTATTCATGCACACAAGACAAAATTCAAAAAGTAAAATCTCACTCTTCCCCTAATGTACTACTTTCTTTTTTGATTTTAGTAATTTGATTTTTCTCACATATGTCTTAGTCAATTTTGTTGATCTTTATAAAGAATTAGCTTTTGGTTTTGTTGATTTTCTCTACAGTTTTTCTATTCTCTACTGTGTTTGTCTCCATTCTATTCTTTATTATTTCCTTTCTACTGCTACCCATGGGTTTTAGTTTGCTATTCTTTTTCTAGGTCCTTAAAGTTAAAACTTAAATTATTGATTTACTACTCCCATTATTATGTTTTATTATTTTTATTATTTTGTTTAAAAATCATGCAGTATAATTGATTTTTTGTAGTACTGTTCTATGAATTTTAAAAAAATATACAGATTCACATAACCAACAGGACACATAACAACTACTTGTTCTGTTAATTACTGAGAGTGATAAAATCCCTAGCTATAATTGTCATTTATGTATTTCTTTCAGAATTGTTGCCAGCAGTACAAAGAAATTTTTTCTTGAATTACTTGAGTGAGCTGTTGATATATATAAAGTTACTTTCTTTTTGTAAGTGATTGATATTTTATGATAGATTTTTAGAAACTCTGTAAGTATTCTATTTTCATCAAACTTTTAATTTATTCATTGATTTTTTAAAATAATCACAGATTCATGATTTTATATTTTATTCAAAAATATCGTTATAGTCAGTTAATATCTTTATTTATTTTGCAGTTCAAATTATACCCGATTGGATCATTGGAGCCTCTTCAAGCTGGCTCTTGAGTTCTTTCGATATCTCCATGTCATTTTTGAGCATTTCCTTGTTTCTTGCACAAGATGTTCTTGATTCATCATGTATTTTTCGTATCTCAACCAATTCTATAACCAGCCATTTCTCTAAGAAGCAGAGACTATTATTTAGAATCAAGATTTTGACACTAAGCATATTCATTATTCTTGAGGTGTCACTGACCCCAAGCATTTTTAGTGGACACACTCATTTACATTTATATTCCTCCCAACATATCTCTCTCTCTCTTTTTCTCTCTCTCAAACCACGACTTTACATCAGCACCTCTAATTTCAATCCAACATCACTCTACTTTTCTCCCTTTCCAAGTTTCTAATTCTAATCTGGGTTTGTATTATCCCTAATATTGCTTTTTTTTTTTTTTAAATCAATCTACCAATTTGTAACCAAACTCTTATTGCTGCACCCTTTTCTCTCCTGTGCAGATGCCCACCTTATCCCACTTGAACTCCAATATCTTGTACCAGGTCACCCTATATAGATGCACTTTTCATCCAGTTTTGACTCTGGGCTAATGCCATCATTGTCCCCTGAGTGGACACTTTCTTCATCCTCCTTTGGCTTTGAAAACTTGCTTTGAATCACTCCTCCTAAGGAATATTCTCATTACCTGGTGTGCAGAAAAGAGTTACTATAGCAGGCCGGAGACTGTTTTGACTTAATAGTGCCTACTTGCAAGCTTGACCTGTGGCTGGCATCTGGTAACTTGGATTTCAGGAGAGTTCCCACCATCTCTATACTGATAAGAGTGACTTACCTTGCCCAAACTATTTGTATAAATAACATGGTTTCTGCTGAACAGTTGCTTTCCTTGAGGAAATCTGAAGTTTTGGTATATGCTAGGCATACAGTACATATGTGACCAATAAGTATGTTCTGTGCAATTCCACTGGGCAAGAACTTTTAGAAGCTTTTGCCTGGTTTTCTTTGGACTTTGCCCCATGTGCCTTTCTCTTTGCTGATTTTGGTTTCAATCATTTTGCTGTGATAAATCAGAGCCATGAGTATGATTATGTGCTTAGTCTTGCTAGTTAATCATTATTGTCTTGGGGACCTCTGACTTACCTCGCTTGGACTCAGAAACCCTACAGTGGGCTACTTCTTCTCTCTCTTCACTCTGCTTGTTTTTGTTTTTGTTTTCTGTACTATAAAGCTCTTTTTAATTAAAGTAGAGTTGGCATACAATATTATTATATTAGTTTCAGGTTTACTCAGTGATTTGACATTTATATACCTTATGAAGTGATCACCACAAGAAGTCTAGTAACCATCTGTCGCTGTACAAAGTTACTGTGACATTGACCTCTGTCAAACCAATCTCTTCACTCTGGGCTCTGACATCCTACAACCAGGCTGCCCCCTTCAGGGATGCTGTCCTCATATCTCTTGTTTCCAGTTTTTAGCTGTTGGGACTAAAGCTGCTATGAATATTTGTGGATCAGTCTTTTAGGAGTTATGTATTTCCAATCCTTATGGATAAATTAATTGGCACTGCTGGATCATAAAGTAGGTGTTTGTTTAGTTTTATGAGAAACTGTG
>NW_011889088.1:53951-61751 GCF_000151845.1 Pteropus vampyrus | reverse complement strand
TTTTAGGAGTTATGTATTTCCAATCCTTATGGATAAATTAATTGGCACTGCTGGATCATAAAGTAGGTGTTTGTTTAGTTTTATGAGAAACTGTGAAACCTTTCCTAAAGTGGTTGTACTATTAACACTCCCAACAATAATGTATGATTACCATTATCCTCTAAAAATTATATAATGAGGAAAAAGTATTTTATAGTTACCCATGTTTACCATTTTGGGGCACTCTTCATTCTTCTGTAGATCTGTGTTTTCTTCTGCCATCATTTTTCTTCAATATTTCTTATATTCCACATCAGCTGATGACCAAACTCTCAGCTTTTGTTTATCTTAAATATCCTTATTTTACCTTTATATTTGAAGATATTTCTGCTGAATTTAAAACTCTGTTTGCAGTTTTGTTTTTATTTTTTTTAAGCACTTTAAGAAATTTGTTCCATTTTCTTCTTATTAGCATTAATTTTTTTTTTAAATAAGAAGTCCTCATTTGTTCTTATTGTTGTTCCCCTGAATGAAATATATCTTTTCCCCCAAAACCCTCTCTCGCTGTTCCAAAGATTTTCTGTTTATCTTTGGCTGTCAGTATCATTATGATATGCCTAAGTGTGTTTTTCTTTATGTTTATCCTGCTTGGGGCTCAATAAACTTTTTGACCTTTGGGCTCCTTGTTTTCAACAAACATGTAAAAAAAAATGACCACTATTTCCTCAAGTACTTCAAACAACCTAATTTTTTTCTCTTCTTTCTTTAGACATATGTTAGACTCAGCCTTTTTCTCTCTGTAGTGTCCAATCTGATGTTAAGCCCATCTAGTAAATTTTTCATTTTAGATATTGTGTTTTTTATTTTGTTCTGTTTTACTTTATTTATTGCTATTTCTTATTTGCTCCCTTATTATGTTCATGGTTTCCTTTAAGTCCTTGAACATATTCATAACAGCTTTTGAAGAGGACCAAAAGTTTTTCCTTTTGGGATGTTGATTTTTAAGCTTGTTATTAAGAAAAGACTCAGAAAGAAATTTTGACCCTCCCTTACCTTTCCTTTCTAACAGATTCAGAGGGAAAAACTTGCTTCAAGGAGGGTACCTTAGCAAAATCACCTTAGATTTGACAGGAAGACTTCCTGTCAAAAGCAGGAGCTTGTTTACTAGATTCCTCCTCAAAAGAAATGTAACCTTCTATGTATATTCCTGCTCTTACTCAATTATCTGCAAATCACCCATTCTCCCTTTTGAAATCTAAGATTTTGTTCTCATCCTCCTTTTCCTTTGTCCAAAATAACATATATACCCAATTATATCTATTTTTGGAATTTTCATGCTTATGTGAATTCCGCATGCTCATTTTAGAAATTTGAAAATCTAGTAGAAATTTTATTTCCTCCTGTTAATCTGTCTCTGTTAATTTGATTATTAGCCCAACTAGAATTTAGAAAGTGGAAGAAAAAATGTTATTTTTTAGCCCCCACACTTAAAAAAAAAAGTCATTTCTAGGTATGCCTCTGTTGACTGATTTTTCTTCTGATTATGGGTCACTTTTTCTGGCTTCTCTGAATGTCTACTAGTTTTAGACTGCATGCTGAACATTATGGATTTCATGCTATGGAACATCTTGACTTTATTTTCTTTTTTAAAAAATTGAGCTTTGACCAATGTTGAGCTTTGTTTTAGATGACAATTTGTGCATCAAATTAATCCTTTGAACCTTATTTTTAATCTTCATTAGTGTGTCTAAAGCAGCCTTTTCTCTATGGTTAGATTAGCCCTAATACTAAGATTTGTCTTTCTGGGGTATTTTCTGAATGCCCAAGGTGGTCACCTAATTTTCTCTACCCTGGTTGATTGGAAATTTAATGTCTTTCAGCCCCCTCTAAATGCTGGAATCTTCATTCAGTTCAGAGCTTTCAGCACTTGTATTTTCCCAGCATTTGTTCTTGGTTCCACCTCAGAGAGTCTTAACCTGGCTTGTGCAGATTTTTGACCAAACTCAAGGAGACTCCTATGCAACTATCTAGATTGTCTTTTATGTTCCCCTGGATATACTGTTCTGCAAATTCCAGCCAAACTGGTACCCTTGAACTCCAATCCTTTTCTCCTTGGCTTCGTAACACCAATGTGCAATCTTTGGCCTACCCCTCCTTTTGCTGTGTGGTCTAAAGTGCCTCTAGGCAGAAAGCCATGATGATCATGAGGCTTTTCCATCTCTCAAGGATAAGAGTCCTTGATTGACTATTGTTCAATATCTAAAAACAGTTGTTTCTGATATTTTGTCCAGTTTTTTAGTTGTTTGTAGTAGGAAGGCTGGTCTGGTACCAATTACTTTGTCATAGCTAGACGAAGAAATCTCAAATTAGCTTTGGGTTTTGTATTATGAGGCTTTTCCAGTGGTTTCTCTTGGGGAGGGTGAACAGAGACTTGGAAAATCTTCTTGGTTTGGATAATGTTCTATTTTTGATTTGGGGACTCCCATGTTGTGACTGTGTCTTCTCTATTTTGATATTAATTTTAGAAATGTTAATTTTATTTATATTTATCACAAAAATATTCATTTTATTAAGTTTTGAACTTTTATTAAATAAATATTTTGCTACGGTTGCCCAAAGGTTGGGCCTCTATCGCTTGCGAGTCAAAATTAAAAAAAAAAAAAAAAAAAAAGATGTGTTTGCTCTAGGGATTAGGAGAGAAGAAAATAAGGGAAGAGTTGACAATAAGAGAGAAGGACAGAAATGTCTGAAGTAATTATTATTTGTTCAGTGAAGTTGATTTGCTTTTAAGTGTGTGATAAAGTGCACATGGATAAAATCAGAATCTTCCCTATAGAGTATACTCAGAAAGTTCTTTTTACTTCAATATAATAAAAACATTTTTAATATTTTTGTCTTCCAGTACTTTCATAGTTTTGACTGTTAATTTTAAAGTTTTAATGTCATCTGATAATTGATTTTGTATCTGGTAAATGATAGGAATATGACTTAAAACATTGGTCAGAAAATTTTCTCAGTAGCATTTATTAAATAATCTTTTTTTTCTTATTTAAAATGCTACTTTTATCATACACTAATCCCCATAATTACATGGGTTTATTTGATCTCATTCATTGGCCCACTTTTTTCCAGCCTCAATATACCCTTGTCTTAATGACTATAGCTTTATAATTTTTTAGAATATATATATATGTTGAAATTAATGTAGGGAGGAGGCAAGAGAATTAAAATGTTAAATCGAGCTACATTCAGAGAATGCAATATGCTGATCAGCCGTGCAACAAGGTCAGGAGGACACATTCAGAAAAAAAGAAGAGTTCTACTGATATTGCTCACATCCCATTTCCCCACACTTGTGAAAGGGGAAACAGGAACAAAAGAGTCTTTCTTTACAGGCTGCCTTACACTAATAAAATTGTTCAATCCCTACCGATAAAACAATGGGGAACCTATGGATTAAAGGCTGGGAACTGCCAGCAGGCCTTTTACGCTACAAACTCTTCCCCTTCCCCTTCCTCACTGTATGCCCATATCAAAGGAGATGGGTAAATAAAGTCTTTAAACAGGAACTAAAGAATGATATATAAACTGAATTCCCTGAACACTCAGGGTCCCTCTCGGTGTCTTTCTCTCACTGTCCATCTCATTGCCTTCACTCTCACTATCCACGTCTCTCTTAGTCCCTCTCATTCTCTGCCTTTGAGAGGAGATCAAGCTCTGTCTATGGAGTATTATCTCTTTTCTAATAAACTTTCTTTTTGACTCTAACTTTGGCGTGTGTGTTGAATTCTTTCTACACGCTCTGCCAAAGGACTCTCTTCCTTTCTCAGTGCAGGGCTTGGTCTCTCCGCACTGGGGGAGATTTGCCCTGTCCTGCATCAAAATAAGCCTACCATCCTCAGTTTCCTTTTTTAAAAAAGTATCAGTATTTTCAACATTAGACTTTGTTTCAATCTCTGCTAAGCAAGGGACTCCTATATTTAACTATCTTGATCATATGTATTTGGAGAGCTTTCATGCATCTCAAAGGCATTCACTGTACAAAAACATATTGAAAAAAGGCACTGTGCTGGATCACTAAATGGTACTTATGGTCTGGTGGCAGATAATAAGTAAACAACTAAAATATAATTAGATAATTACTAAAGTAGAGGCAATCCAGGGAAGGAAGGGCCTATTAGGGCCAGTAACCTTAAGATAATTCTTCAAAGATAAGCAATAATTGATTATAGAAAAAACACTGGGGAGAAGGCACAGAAATAACTATTGTTAAGGCACAGCAGCACAAGTGAGTATAGTATGTTAAGGGTACTAGGTACTACATGTGGTTCAGAGTGGTTTCTTTTTTTCATTTTATTCATGTTGGATTGAGCTTGTGTCAAATCATGAAGGGCTTCAAGATTATCTCTTAGAGACTATTCTAGTGGTAATATGGAAAATTTCTTAAAGGTGAGTGGGAAGAGAAACCACAAGATCTAAATGAGGAGGGTAAGGAGATTGAGATCTGACTAGATCCAGTGTTTGACCAGATGTGGGTGTGAAGGACAAGAAGGAATTCATTCACAGATACATTTACTCAAAAATTGGATTTGATGATTGTTAAATGAGAATTCTTAGGTTGAGCAAGAAGGGAGCTGATGGCGCTACCTCCCAAGATTGTGAACACGGAGTGGACAAAATTTGGAAGGTAAGATATTTATTCAGATCTGGATGTTCTGAGTCTGAGGTTGATAAGAAAAAAAATTGAGATGTTCTAAATTAAATTAGAGCAGCCAGAGAATAAGAAAAAGAGAACTGCTACTCTGTTAATGGCTGTTGACCAGCTACCAAAAGACTTCTCACATTCCTGTTTTGCCCGTTGGAGCTTCGGATTAATTTCCAGGTGGCTATTTCCAAACATTATTGTATCCAGGCACCGTCTAACTTCAGGAGCCGCCGCTTATTGTTTACACGTGGGCATTCTGGATAGCTGCCCACAGCCAATCCACAAGAGCAGACATTTCTTTATGGGCTCTCTGCTATCCCAGAGCTGGGCCTGACTCACCTTCTCCTGCCCCTTTGCCTATAGGTCATGTAAATTTTTTCAGACTACCTCTTCCTTCCCCCTATCCCCTTACTCGATGTATAAAAATGCTTGCAAAACTCTGGGACAATGGACATTCTGTCTCTTCTACCTAGCCATGCTGCTGGTGGTTTAGACTCCGTGCCCCAAGATTGGTCTTTTGGGCCAGCATTTTAGGCTCAGTGAAACCTTACTTAACAATTACTTCAGTCATGAGAATTAAAATTTTTTGGTTTAACAAGGTGCTTGTGGTACACGCTGGAGTAAATGTCCTATAATGTCATCCTAGTGTTTGACATAAACATTTGTCATCCATACATGTATAAATGATTGTTGAAGTCATGGCCAAGATTGCCTAGAAACAGTTGGTAGACTGAGGAAAGAATGCATTTCTCGAGGGAATACCAGCATTTAAGGGGTAGGGAAAAGAAGTTTCCTTCAGAAGAGGTTACTAAGTGGTCAGAATTATCATGAAAACCATGAAGGAGGGAATAGTTAATGTATTAAGCAATGAAGAGAGGTAGCAATGACTAAAAACTGATCACAAAATGCAACAAAAAGAAACTCACTGGTGATCATGAAAGCACTTTCAGCTGAGAAAAGGTGGTAAAAGTCAGGAAGTGAGCAAGTATAGATACAGTATCCAGAATGAAATTCAGTGTCTTTCTCTCCAATCCAACTCCTCTTTCTGTAATTTCTTAGGTGCAAATATTTCCCTCAGCCTCCTAAACCAGAAATTCTCCAAACACCTAGCCCCTTCGTTCTCACTAATATATTTGTCTAATTTGGGCATTAATCCTCTAGATTTTACTTCCTTAACATTTCAAATATTCCAGAAGGATAAATCCCAAATATGATGATTACCTATAGATGGTGGCTTTAGAGATGATTTTTATGTTTTTCTGAGTTTGCTTTTTCAATATTTTTCTGGAATGACTATGTATGTACTTATGTAATTAAAGTAATAAATGTTTAGTTTTCTCATACATCATCTTATATCTGATGTCATTTCTTTGTTTCCCATCTACTATTGTGGGTCAAGCCAGAATTACAACAATAACCTCTTAGCTTCTCTTTCTGCTGCTAGTGTGGCTCTCCTCCAATTCAATAACTGGGCAGTCAAAACAAGCTTTGTTAATATGAATCCTAATAGGCCCCTTTCTGGTTAAAAGTTCTTCAGTGGCTTCTGATGGTATCTTTGAGGGTTAGTTCAAGCTTCCAGCACTGTCATAAGGTCCTTCCTTGTCTTATCTCTTTCATCTCATTTTTTTTCATTCTCCTTCTCTTCACTTGCAGCTTTTTCAAAAATAAGCAGTAGCTTCCAGCGTTTGTAAAGCTTTTTCTTCTTTATTAATTCCCACTCATCCCCTAACATCAGTTTAAAAATCATTCTTCCTAGAACTTGACTGTAGCCCCATTCTAATTTAGATACCCTCTCTTTTGTTGTGATCCACACACCTCTCAGTGTTATCATACTGTATTGAGGTTGTTCATCAATTTGTTGGCTGTTTAATTTCTTCTGTGAATTGACTGTTCATATTCTTTGTACACTTTTCTGTCAAGTTGTGCTTTTCTTACTGATTTGTAGTAATTCTTATTTATATGGCAAATATTTTTTCTCAGTCTGTTCTTAGTTTTAGAGTTTTTAGAATTTATTTTTTGGTGTTCTGTGATACTTTTAATTTTTGTGTGTAGTGAAAAAAAAGTTTTGTCTGGCTCTCAAAGACCTCTACACTAAAGATACAAACTTACTTGCTTACATATTCTAATATTTTGTTTTTATAATTGTCACTTGGAATTGTTTTTTAATAAGCATTGTCCACATATTAGTATCTTCATAAATATCATTTTCTATGGTTGAAAATTTATTCAGCAAATTTATCGAATGCCCACTTAGCTGCTGGGGGATACAATGACGAAAGGACAAGCCTCTTATCTTAAGAGTCTACATTCTAGAGGAGGAGGCAGGCAATAAATAAGTAAATAATCAAATTATTGCGTTTAATAATGACTATGAAGGAAATAAAATGGGGAACTACTTTTCACAGTGGTCACTAAAGGTCTAAATAGAAGTAGGCAAAAGACATGCACATAAGACAGTTCCATTTAATGGATCCCCAATAATTAATCATTTTTCTTTAGTGTTGGGTTTTTAGAATGCTTCCACATTTATCATTATACTTATTAAAGCCATTAGGAACAACTCTATTTCCAAGGAATAGTTTCCTAGAAATGTCATTACTGGATGGGAACAGTATTTTTATACACACAGCCAAGTTGCTTTTACAAGGTAATTCCAATACACTCTCCAATGAGTAAACCCAACACTGATCTGAGAGATAGGAATGGAAAAGGTAACTGTCAAAAAAGGGCACGTTTGGGCTCATCAAATAGGCAAAGATAAATGTAACGAGCTGACCTGGGTTTACTAGAGAAAGGCAGCAGGGTGATGACGAAGGAAAGCATTGCTTGGGAATAAGGAGGCCCAGATTCTAAACCCATTTCTGCCACCCTGTGACCTTCACCACTAGAGCTCCTCCGTGAGACCTTATTTTCCTGAAACTCGGTAGAGAATCGGTTTCGGTTTTACGTTTTCCAACATCTTCAGACCAAGCATTCTTTAGCCCCTCCAAATTCAAGACAGATTATGAAAATGGTGCGAAAAGAGGTGTACTGAATATAGAACCACCACGAAATGCCAACTAATCACTAGCAGGCACTTCCGGCGGCCTAGACAAAAGGTTTGAAGTCGCTGGAAC
>NW_011889088.1:41933-52016 GCF_000151845.1 Pteropus vampyrus | reverse complement strand
CTAAATTAAAGGAATATTGTTCTGAAGATGCTACTTCTGAGAGTGACGAAAATCCAGGGATTTCCTGAAAAAGTGCTTTTCAGGTAGAACATCCTTAAAAATTGTCATTTGGTTTGCAATAAGTCAGTTGATTTATTATGTTTTTTTTTTTAATTTAATACTATTCAGAAAATAAAACCTTGAAATCTTCAAAGTGCTTTTAAATTGTTTATCTTATTTTATAATTTGAACAACACATTCATTACAGTTATTTTTATGATGCTGTCAGATGACTTCTGTAGACTACAAAGCTATAGGAAGCTAGAGGGAGGAGATGTGAACACATTCCTTCATGGACAAGTAGGGTTTGGATAAACAGGTTTTAGATAAGAGAAGGAAACGGAATTCCAGGCAGGGGAAACAGTAGGTTGAATGTTAGTGTGAACTTTTTATGTGTTTTAGTAAAATAAGTAACTTGTCAGGAGTGAAGGATATTTGTTGGGTGATAGTAGGAGATAAGGTTGGTCAAGGTTAAAATGGTGTAATAGTATAGAGGGCTTTAAAGCGCTAAGGAAAGGAAGTTTTTTGATCCATACTTTATATTAATGATTCTCAGTTTTGGTTTTTTCCCTTCTCTTCCTTTTCTTCTGTCTCTGTCACCCTCTGCCTGCCTGCCTGCCTGCCTGCCTGTCTGTCTGTCTGTCTGTCTCTCTCTCATTAATGCTAAAAATTCTCTCTTTGGACAAAAGATTTTGTGGACCTTTTACATAAGGGTTTGATTTACTTGCTGGTGGTAACCATCAGGTAATATGATATCATTTGAAACTACTTAGCCACTGATTTTTCAGGTTATGAAGAACAATTTTTGTTAATTGCAGGTGGTAACTTGACGTTCAAAAAAGGAAAGGAAAGGTATTGGGGAACAGATAAATTTTAGTGACTCTTGATTGAGAAATACATTGTAATGACAATTAAATGAATTTGTATTTTTATTAACTGATATGTATATAACTTTGACAAATAGTCATCACAGTGTATGTTTGGAGTATTTTACATGGTACATGCAGTGTTTGGTAAATTTAATGGGTTCTTTACTATGACTCTGGTCTCTAGTCTAATATCTGAGCCTTATAGACTGAGGACCACTTTGAAGACTTGAGCAAGGCAGTAACACTGAAAGTCTAATTTTTGCATTTTAAGGAAGGGTGAGACAAGATGAGAAGTAGAACCACTTAAAAGATTCTACACCTAATCTATGTCCAAGGATGCCTGGACTGGGGTATTTTATTTCCGTGTGTGTGTGTGTGTGTGTTTTGCCTTGACTAATCTGTTTACTAGCATAGATGTTCCCAGTTTTGATTTAAGAAAACTCCTAGAACCGTGTTTTTCTACATCTAAGTCATTATCCTGTGAGAAGTGTGAAAGCAATTTGATTAGTACTGATGAGCCATTTAAAAAAAAAAAAAGAAGAGAAAATAGCATAGTGCTTTGCAAGTAGTAGGGAGTAAGTTTTATTCTTTGAATTTTTTTTCGGTTATGTAGATTTTGTGTGTACCAGATCACGATATAAAATACATTGCTTATTGTGGATTGAAGCCACAAATGTTTGAGAAACACTTTAAAAGTTGATTTTATTGCTTATAGTAGACAATATCATTTGAACTTGGATAATAAATTTTTCTCAGATGCCTATTCTAGATCCTGCCTTGATAATTTGATTCAACAAATACTCTTAATCTGCTATGAGCAAAGTACTGGCTATGAGGAATAAGGAAGCTCCGATTACTGATAACTGGGAACTAAGATCAAAATTGGCAACTGGACGTCAACCGACGTATTAGCCTGATTTGTTGATGCCAGTCTCAACCCAGATATTATGTATCAGGATTCTTTTGCTTATAACCAGTAGAAAATGCAATTGAAACTCTTGCTGAAAGGAAGTTTTTTGATCCATACTTTATATTAATGATTCTCAGTTTTGGTTTTTTCCCTTCTCTTCCTTTTCTTCTGTCTCTGTCACCCTCTGCCTGCCTGCCTGCCTGCCTGCCTGTCTGTCTGTCTGTCTGTCTCTCTCTCATTAATGCTAAAAATTCTCTCTTTGGACAAAAGATTTTGTGGACCTTTTACATAAGGGTTTGATTTACTTGCTGGTTGTAACCATCAGGTAATATGATATCATTTGAAACTACTTAGCCACTGATTTTTCAGGTTATGAAGAACAATTTTTGTTAATTGCAGGTGGTAACTTGATGTTCAAAAAAGGAAAGGAAAGGTATTGGGGAACAGATAAATTTTAGTGACTCTTGATTGAGAAATACATTGTAATGACAATTAAATGAATTTGTATTTTTATTAACTGACATGTATATAACTTTGACAAATAGTCGTCACAGTGTATGTTTGGAGTATTTTACATGGTACATGCAGTGTTTGGTAAATTTAATGGGTTCTTTACTATGACTCTGGTCTCTAGTCTAATATCTGAGCCTTATAGACTGAGGACCACTTTGAAGACTTGAGCAAGGCAGTAACACTGAAAGTCTAATTTTTGCATTTTAAGGAAGGGTGAGACAAGATGAGAAGTAGAACCACTTAAAGGATTCTACACCTAATCTATGTCCAAGGATGCCTGGACTGGGGTATTTTATTTCCGTGTGTGTGTGTGTGTTTTGCCTTGACTAATCTGTTTACTAGCATAGATGTTCCAGTTTTGATTTAAGAAAACTCCTAGAACCGTGTTTTTCTACATCTAAGTCATTATCCTGTGAGAAGTGTGAAAGCAATTTGATTAGTACTGATGAGCCATTTAAAAAAAAAAAAAGAGAAAATAGCATAGTGCTTTGCAAGTAGTAGGGAGTAAGTTTTATTCTTTGAATTTTTTTTCAGTTATGTAG
Organism: Pteropus vampyrus; assembly: GCF_000151845.1. Lineage (NCBI taxonomy): Eukaryota > Metazoa > Chordata > Mammalia > Chiroptera > Pteropodidae > Pteropus > Pteropus vampyrus. The sequence goes on along the minus strand of NW_011889088.1, from coordinate 49,143 downwards.
ATTTTGTGTGTACCAGATCACGATATAAAATACATTGCTTATTGTGGATTGAAGCCACAAATGTTTGAGAAACACTTTAAAAGTTGATTTTATTGCTTATAGTAGACAATATCATTTGAACTTGGATAATAAATTTCTCTCAGATGCCTATTCTAGATCCTGCCTTGATAATTTGATTCAACAAATACTCTTAATCTGCTATGAGCAAAGTACTGGCTATGAGGAATAAGGAAGCTCCGATTACTGATAACTGGGAACTAAGATCAAAATTGGCAACTGGACGTCAACCGACGTATTAGCCTGATTTGTTGATGCCAGTCTCAACCCAGATATTATGTATCAGGATTCTTTTGCTTATAACCAGTAGAAAATGCAATTGAAACTCTTGCTGAAAGGAAGTTTTTTGGTTCATGGAACTAAAAAGTCGAGAGATTGAGTGGAATTCACTAGGTTTAGTCTGAAACTAGTAGCCCAATGTTATCAGGATCAGATTTCATTTTTGTCTTGGTTTGCTTACTTGATGTCAGCTTTACCGTAAGGTTGATTCCTCTTGAAAGTCCAAGTAAATGCTGCTATGTTAATTTTGAGAATCTTTTTCGTAGCATTACCAATAAAAGTCTAGATATTCACTCTGATCAAACTGCCTCAGATCAGATGCTTATCCCTGAACCTATCACTGTTGTCAGAGGGTAAGAATAACCTGATTGGCTCAGCCTGATTTATGTCCTTCACCTAGAAAAGGGAGTAGGAACGAGATTAGTTTTCCCAAAGACATAGATCTCTATCATGGATCACTCATGAATTTTCTCTGTTCAACCATCTTTGTGTAGGAATGAAGAAAGTGAACTTGGAGCACTAATTTTGGGTTAGATTGGCTATAAGGAAAGGATAAGGATTCCAATCAAAGACGTTGCTTCAGATGAAACACCATGGAGTCCAGGCTAGACATGGAAGGAAGAGAAGTGAGGGAATCCGACAGAAGGCAGAAAATGGAGAGAGTAAACTCATGAAAGAATAGCAGTGATCAAGGAATGGTATACTGAGATTTAAAATGTCCAGGATAAAGCAGTCTCCAGTGGTGCGAGAACTTAGTGGGTGGCTGAAAGTTGAAGAGAAATGAAAGTCTATGAGAATTTTGAGGCTGGGTGGATCATCTAAACAGATGATGAATCTTTTAAGATCATGAAGAATTTTACTATAAGCTTGGTCTCAGTCTTCTGCAAATGGGGGGACATGCTTGAAAGTAGTTATTAATAATTTTAAAATTTGAAAGCTCTCAAAATAGAATTTACTTCCAGCAATACAATTGATTCTTGTGATCTTAAAAAACCTATTAGATACCCTCGTTAAGTTTTGTTTTCAAGAGAGGCTAGTCTTTGCTGCTTCATGGTAGGATCAAGTAGGTCTAGGGAAAACTGAATGTTGACAGCTAGTGGACTAGAGTCATTCTTAAGATCTTGTAGACATAGGAAGATTTTGCTTTTCAAAAAGTTTTGATATGAAAGTGATAAGAGAAATAGGGATCTGCTACAAGGACATTAAGGTTAAGTTATGATTTTTCAGAATGGATATATACATATTAGAAGTTAGAGAAAAAGTGCTTGTAAGAGGGAAGAATTGAAGATATTGGGTGAATGGAGAAGAGATAATTTTGAGAGCAAGATCTGGAAGGAAGTGTGCTGGCATTTAATGCAAAGATAAAGGGATAAAGACAAGGGAAGATAATTTTGTGAAAGATCTCGAGTCAGAGATTGGAAGCTCACTAAAATGTGGAGGCAGTGTCATTGGTTGAGGGTAAGGTAAGGTAGAATTAAAGGCTTGAAGAGACTTGAAAAAGCCCTTTTGGAGAGTGCCGTAAAAGGATTATTGTTTGCCAGTCATAACCTTAATTGAAAATAGAAGAACTTGTGAACTTGTTGGAGGCCAAGGGAGCATGATGATATGACTTTCCCTAACAGTACCTTTGGCCGGGGAGGGAGTTGGAAAAGCAGATGATGGGATAATTCAGATTGGGAATTAGTATGATAGAAGATTTAGAGGTTTATGAATGTATGAAGTACTGGTGTGGTTACCTCTAAATGCTAAATGACACATGTGTCTAATGTAGCCAGAGAAGAAGGCACATTATAAATATGTATGCTGGACATGGTTCCATAGTGTAGTGGTTAGCACATCTGCTTTACACGCAGAAGGTCCTGGGTTTGCGCCCCAGTGGAGCCACGGTCCATGGCCTACAGCCATGCCACCCTGAACAAGCCCGATGTCTGATCTCGGAAGCTAAGCAGGGTCGGGCCTAATTAGTACTTGGATGGGAGACCACCTAGGAAGACCAGGTGCTGTAGGCATAAATAATAATAAACAATAAAAAATATTTGTATGTAAATATGTATGCTACACATTTAAAATGTAGATTTATCGTTAGAACAAGATCTTTACCTTTTAGCTCTTTAGAACTAAACGAATTACATGCTAGTCTCTGGATTTATTAGAATTATAACGAAGAAGGATTTTGAATCATAATAGCCAACACTCCCTATTTACCAGTTTGTTTGAGAGAGCTTCAAAATTGAATGTCACTTAGTTTTATTGCATTCTTATCAGTTGTTTTTTTGTGTTACTGTTGAACACAATGCTTGCAAACATTTTCCTCATTTTAGAAAGTGAAGAAAATTAACATGGAAGTTAATTTTGTTCAAGTGTCTATATATTTCATCATCCAACTGTAAGACAATAAATAGCAATCAGAGAGATGTGTACTCAAAGAATCCTCAGGATAGTGTTGTCTAGAGCAGTTAAATGTTGTCTGACACCTTTTTCCCCCTCTGACCTCTTACTTAGGACTGGTAAATTCATAATGGGAAGAAAAATTGTATAGTTTAATTTTAGAGCTAGTGTGATAAATGCCTTATTTAATTTTTAATTTAAGAGAACTATGTGACCTGTCGAAGTCTTCAAAAAATGTTTAGCTACAATACAGGTTAGAGGGCTGTAAACTCTTCTCATCTTTTAGTCTTCAAATAAATTTTTACCTGCTCACTGAATCTTGCTTCTGATACTCCAGCCAAGTAATCTTGCTTTCCTTTAAACTCAAATCCCCTTTGTCCCATTCTATAGGGAACTAGCTGAGGGTAGCATCAGCTTCTTAGGAGCAGAGATTGAGCAAAATATTTTGTACATAACAGATGCTTAGCAGATAGTTCTAAGCAACTCTATATTTGAGTAGAAACCCTGAAGAGAAGTTCCAGGAGAGGGGAGAAAATCAGCCATTTATTCTTAGAAATAATCCTGTGTCTACAAATATGTACAAGTTGAAAAACAAAAATCAAAGTTATTAATGGTTTTGAAGAGTATAAAGGATACCCATAATATTAATACTTTTTGTCTTCTGGACTTGATTCTAAAAGAGAAGTGAGAAGGGAGGGCTGGACAAATTAATTCCAGATAGTTTTAAAAGTGACATACCTTTTGAAGTAATAGGCCTCCAGAAAAATCACAGACTTTTTATGTGTTAACATGTCTGCTTTGGTGTCAACCTATAGAAACCTTTGCCAAAATACTCAATATTTATATATTACCCTTTTCTAGTAGAGTACTTCTTTATTTAATAAAGTAGGAAAATAATCAATTTAGACTTGTGAGAATACTTTTTGTGTTTAAAGAAGGTCTTTTGGTTGAATTGGTTTTAGTGCACACCTGAAATTTTTTGTGACTTTTGGCTGATTACTCTTTTTCTTTTTTGGATGAGTAGATATGATTTATTAAGAGTCTTCAAGATAGGCATTGAATTAGATATCATAATCAGGGCAAAAATGTAGTGGACAATTCTGTATTCATAATCTTAAAATTCTGCAGAGATCTTTTCATATTTGACCCACTTCAGATGTTTAAAGTCTCTTTAATTAATTCTCTGTGCTGCAAAAAAGCATCTATACAAATACATCAGTGGACTAATGAACTAAAATAAATAAAGTATTAAGAGACAGGCATGCCTAGTTTATTGTTCCATCTTTTGTATTGTTTTATAATGCCATTCCTTCTTGCAATAAATTTTAGAAGTATGATATGAGCAAATAAGTTTCTGTTTGTGACTTGGTTTTTGAAGTAAATTCCTTTTTTAGGTTAAGAGGAAACAAAGTTAAAATGATAGGGACCAGTTGGGAGGTCAGGCTCATTAGTGATGTTTAGATTACAGAAAATCGGAAAACACAAAATTTTAACCTTAGTGTTCCACATATTAGAACTTGATAAACCTAGTATTGTCTTTTAGAAAGCACTAACCTAAGCAGTTGGTGTTTCAGAAGGAATTGAGTGGATTGTAAATGTATAGTAAAATGTTTTGGAGATATACTTAACATTATTTGGTTGCTTAGGATTTTTTTTTTAATAGTGCAACCTCCTTTGCACCTCTGTTTACTTTTAAAATAGAGTGAACCAGATTGTTGCTTCTTAAGCTTTAATGTGCATGCAAATCATCTGGGTATCTTATTAAAATGCAGATTCTGATTTAGTAGATCTGGGACGTTGACTTGAGAATCTGCATTTCTAACAAGCTCACTGGTGATGCTTTCATGTAATTCACAGAACACACTTTGAGTAAGAAGGGGCTAGATGGCTTCTTTTGCTCTAAGTTCAACATAAAATTTAGCAAAATCTTACTAAGTCGATTGCAACATATATAAAACTGCCATATTGAGATAAGGATAAATGAAAGTTAAGGCTTTTTGGTTGTAAAGGAACAGAAATCAGTTTAAATGAGCATAAATAAAAAGGGAAGCAGTTCTAAGAATATGAGACAATCTCATTGGTATCCATAAGCAAGAAATGAAATCTAGCCAGGCTGCAAAGGAAGTGGAAAGTTAAAAAAATTAAGTAGGTTAGCTATAGCTCCCATTTCTGTTCTCTGGGTTTCTATTCCAACTTCCCCTCTTATTTTCTGGTGCATGTCTTTGGCTTGCCATGTTATTGACTGTGGCCTTCACTATTTGACCTTTCAGCCTCAAGATTTACCACCCATTGACAACTATCTCTTTTTCTTAGTTCAGATCCTCCAGAGAAAATTTGGTCAGCCAATAATGAATTGTTTCTACTTGGGTCATGTATACAACCTTGAGTCAATCAGCCTTCTATGTTTGGGAGGATATAGTGTTAGAATCAACATGGTAATAATAAGGCCAATGAGATTAGTCCCTTTGGAGTCGGGGTTGGGCATGGAAAAAGTGCCAGTTTTCAGAGAAGGGGAGCGGTTAGTAGAGCAGGCAATGACGCTTGTCTAATACACCTTTATAAATATTCATGAAGAATGATTTGCTAAATTAATAGAGTATAAACAGTCCTGTACTTTTGTTTAGGATGTTTCATAAAAGCATGTATAAAAGTTACATAGACAGTAGTTGTGGGGAAGGCATAGTGGCAGATCTAATCTCAGAGAACTAAAAATAATAAATCCTAATTATATTATATATATATATATTTTTAAATCCCCTGAATGTTATTAGTATATACATAGAATAATGGTAAATGTAGGCCAACACAAATTGAATCACCTACTCCTGCCTCTTCCCCAGTGAATATTATTAAGATGTCCTGGCCTTCCCACTATTGACTGCTTCTGGGAAAAACAACCCTGCTCTTTCTTCTGCTTGCTGTTTCTGGATCTCATTTCTTTTATCTTGCATATAATTTTAAAGATAACGCTAAGGAATGCAGACAAATTCTCCCATTCTTGGAATCACAGACAGAGCCACCCTTAACATTTGAGCTTCAACTGTATTCTGAAGCCCTTGGTGTAAAGAGAAAATATAATATTCACCAGTTGCATTAGTGAATCTCTAGGTTCTTATGACAGTTAAAGTAATTGCCAGATTACCTCATTTTTCCTAAGAGGCCATTCTGTCTATGCTATCAGCTCCCAATATAGATCATATACAATTTAAACTCAATGATAGCATTTAGAGCAATGCCCTTTTCTCCTTTTGGCTTGTCAACAAACCAATGTTACAAATTCTGGTGTTCTGTTTTTTCATATTTCTAAAATGGCTATATCCCAGAAAAGTACTATGCCCAGTTAATAAAATCAAATACAGTTGTACTTAAAATATAACAATACAGTGTTTCGGGTGAAAGTGTTAACAGTTTTTTGGGAGGAAAGCCTTTAAGTAAATTATTTGCTGCTGGCTTGGAATACTGTCTTCCTTTGTATTTATCTTAATTATAGCTTTTTTCTTCCTTTCAGAAAGAGCCTGTCTAGAAGCTGGGTCAGCAAGAATGTCACTTCTTATACTGGTGTCCATTTTCTTATCTGCAGCTTTTGTTATGTTTTTGGTATATAAAAATTTTCCTCAGCTTAGCGAGTAAGTATACTGAAAGAAACTGAAAATGTCTAGACATTTCTACTGATGAAAGTGGATTAAAAGTTAAACTGATTTTAAGCAACAGAACTGTCATGGTGATTGTATATCAGCTCTCATGGCTTGTAGTAAGTCCACATTGACACTGTTATTTAAATGCTTCTTTCCAGATATGCCTCTTGATTTTCTATGCAGGATTTTCCTAGCACTATTCCTCTAATTAAGGCCTCATCTTTCTAATAACCTTACATACATGTGCCTACCTTTTCCTCTTCCCCTTTACTTGCATGTGTGTGTGTGTGTGTGTGTGTGTGTGTGTGTGTATAAAAAACTAAGTCAAAGTTTTGTGAAATGGGTAGTGGTTTCTGATGTTTTCCAAACTATTTCATTTATGTTTTAATTCTAGTAGTGACCAAGTAAATTTATTTTATAGTTTATAACAGATATTGACCTGTGTTTTGAAAAACATCAATGGCCTTTTCTGCTTTTCTCATTTTTCCATCCCTGCCTATATTTTCCCTTCCTATCTTTCCTTATAACCAATTTTTATCTTGCTTTTATTTATTTCCTCACCCACCACATCTATGTCTCCTAGCTCTTTTTCTCACCCCAGTTTTATGGAAATGATATAATCTGAATAGGTACTTTTCACAGTGAAATGAACCTTGTAAGAGACTTGTATATCTAGTACATATCCACAGTTACTTAGCAAAAACCGTGGCAGTTAAGTGTGTTTCAGAATTTACAGTTTTTTCATTTTTGAAAAATAACATGGAATAAATATTGTATGTTGATTAGTACTTCCAGCAGGATCTGAGGCAGCATCCCATAACCAAATACATTAATAGTTTTGCAGAAAAACA
>NW_011889088.1:38728-41128 GCF_000151845.1 Pteropus vampyrus | reverse complement strand
TATATAATATATTATTTTAATATGTGCAACATAGAAAATGTTTAGTTATTATCTGCACTTTGAGCTGGAATATTCCAGAAGAGGTGTGAACTGTAAATTCAATAAAATTTTTTAATAATTTTGGTTGTAATTGATTATTGACTTTAGCTTGTCATGAGGATTACCCAAAATGATGGTAAAATTTTAAATATTGCTAACATCAGTGATTCATTTCTTAATTCAAAATTTACACCAATGTTGGAGCAAATGCTTTTAACCTTTTAGTTTGAGTCATCTTTAACTTTCATATATAGAGTACATGGTTCATTGTATTAATTATATTAAAGCATTAAAAACAATTTATAATTTTTGAACTTAAAAATTGTGGATTTATGCTTTACTTTTAACGGATCAAGGCGTCATCATTTTGGATAAAACTTCATGTTTTAAAGTTGACAGACTGTAATGTTAATTGTCTTGGCAAATTTTTGCTTTAAAATTTTTTCACCTTAATTTTATTTCTTTAGAGAAGAAAGAGTGATTATGAAGGTTCCCAGAGATATGGATGATGCCAAGGCTCTTGGAAAAGTTTTATCCAAATATAAGGACACCTTTTATGTACAAGTACTTGTAGCTTATTTTGCTACATATATTTTGTATCCTTTCAATTGAAAAATGTTTTCTAGTTTTGTTTAAGAAAAAGGTTTTTTAAAAGATTTGTTCAGTTATATATAATTATTCTTCCTTTAAAAATTGTTAATGCAATGTAACAATATTAAATAGAATATTAAAAAATTAAAAGGCAAAAAATTCTCACTTTAATCCTATCTCTTCAACTCAATATTATTTCTGGATATTTATTACCAGTTTTATTCTGCTTATTTCTCTCATTATAAACATTTTCCTCTCCTCTGCATTATTTGAGATAATTATTTTATTTGTTTTATTTATGATTATTTTATTAATTGTCTTGTTTTAAGTAATTATTTTTAATTAATAGTCACCATACTGTAGTTTTTAAAAGTTGCCTTAGGTTTAAAGAATTAATTTGTATTTAAATTTTTGCTTTTCTAGATGTTATGAATCTTTTTGTTCATGATCTTTTTCTTCCATTTAATGGTTTTCTTTGTTAAAAAAAAAAAAAATCCTGAGAAGATAGTCATTCAAAGAATATGAATTTTTTAAATAGTACTTAGTATGTATTTCATTGTTTAATAGAAATAATTCCGTATTTTAACTAATCAGGGAAAATAACTTTGTTCTTTCTAAATATTTTCAAGCAGCTTATGCTACTAGATTGATTTTCCAATTTGTAGACTTTAATTTCTAATTTTTGTATCTTTTATTCTAAGCCAATCTATTTTCCAAATCTTCTTAGTTAATGAAAGACATTATCTCTTGATGTTGTGACAGTAATCATTATCCTTTTAAACCAGTTTTTATTTTAAAAAGACAGGTTACTTTGTTAATTCTCTCAAACTATTTTTGTTCTTGTTTCTTCTAGCTTGCTTCTAACCAAGCACAGTGCATGGTTAGGAGAAGGGATCAGTAATCTAGTTTAGGTGGGGTATAGAGTGTGAGCAAAGGAGAATTGAGAAGTAAGTTTAGGAAGATGGGCTAGACATAATACTTAGATTATAGAGAACTTTGAGTACCAGGCTAAGGAATTTAGAATATTCATTTGATATTGGGTAGTTATTGAGGACTTTTGAGCTGTGGATGACATTAAAAGTACAAATCATTGAAAGTGTCACCATCACTTCTTATTTGTTTCCCTAAGGCCAAAATCTTAGAGTAACTTAAATTTATTTTATTATGGAAAGTTTAAAACATATATAAAAGTAGAGAAAATTATATCGTAAACTTCTGTGTACCCATCACCCATATTCAGCAGTTATGGATATTATGCTAGTCTTATTCTTAGAAGTTCTTTGACTTTGTATTTCGGCCTTTTAGAGAAAAAAGGAATTAGTAAAAGACCATGTTTGGGGTTGGGAAAGGAGATTAATATTTACTATGATTTAGGATATCTTGAGTGTTAAATATTCATATAGAAGTATCTGTACCCAGATGTCAGTCAATAGGGGATTGTTTGAATAAACTATGGTAAATATAAACACTGGAGCACTATGTAGCTGTTAAAAAGGATGAGAAGTATAGCTAAAAGCTGTTAAGGTGTTACTTTGAAACTATATTGTTAAGGAAAAGAGAGATGAAACAGGGATAAAAGTGAAACTATTTAAATGTACTTTATTATGTAGATTTAACTTTAGAATCAAGTAAAGATTTCACATAATTATGAAACCAATTAAGTCAAAATGAAAAAAGACAGGAATCTTAAAAATCTAAAGCAACTTCACACCCATTAAGATGGGCACTAACAAAAAAACAGAAAATAACAAGTTTTGGTGAGGATGTGGA
>NW_011889088.1:32942-37698 GCF_000151845.1 Pteropus vampyrus | reverse complement strand
TTATTTTAATAGTAATATTCCGAAGTAAATATGTAAAAAAGTTTTCAGAATAATACTAATGTATATATTTTATATAATATATAATAGTCTGCAAAGCAAATAGGTAATTGAGACATTAAGAACCAAGATTTTTTAGTAACAGAAGAAATAGAAATCTAAGCAGATCTAGAAAGTTAAGCTCAAATCACATTCCCATGTAGAGAGAATGAATGGCTTTGTTGATATTTCAAGATAAAGGACAGAGGAACATATTAAATCATTCTGAGGGATACAACAGGCAAAACTCTAAAAGTGATAAATTCTATGAATGACCTGGTTTCTTCAACAAATTAATTTCAAGGAAAAAAGGAAACTATACTTAAGTGATATAATGAGCCATGTGTGGACTTTCTTTTTTTAATCCTGATTTGAATAAACCAACTGTAAAAGAAATTTGGGAAATCTGAACATGGACTAAATAGGTAATTAGAACAGTAAAGAATTATAGTTAGTCTCATGAAGTCTGACATTGGTATTACAGTTACGTTAAAAAGAAAAGGAATCTATCTTTTAAAGGTATTAAAGTAGTTGCACATTAAACGATATGTGTGGGATTCTCTTCAAAATAATCCAGTGTAAGGAATATAGACAAAACAAGATTGGTTGTGTGTGAATTGTTACAGCTGTGTATAGGTATGTAGGACATCATGATACTAGTTTCTCTACTTTCATATATGTTGAAACTTTCATATGTGTTAATTATTGAAGTTGTGTATGGGTATATAGGGCATCATAATACAAGTTTCCCTACTTTCATATGTGTTGAAACTTTCCATCAAGGTCCGAAGACCCCTTAATAAATATATTAATAAAATTTACTTTTAATTATTTTTTAATGGAAGCATCCAGTAGACAGATGGAAAATTTGAGAATGGTATTTGACTGGCAAGTTTTAATCAGACATAGAGAATTCAAAGTTATCAGTATATATGGCCATATACTTGAAGCTGTGGAAATTGCTGAATTTATCAAAGGAAAGGGAGAGGAGAGTGTGGCTAATAATGTTAGAACGATCCCAGATTTGAGAGTGAGGAGAAGAAAAAGACTAGAGGAGGAATATCTGTAATGTAGAAGAAAAGTTTCATGTGAGAAGATGTTTAATCCTGTGCAGGGGTCACTAAAAAGTGATGAGAAAAAGCCATTAATTTTGGCTGAGAAGTTTCAATAGAGCGGTAGCTGGGTAAGCAAGTTGCAAGGGGGCAAGGAGAGACTACCTAGTGAGGAAGAAAAGTGAGAGACAGTAGTTGTATAGGGTACCTTGGTCAAGGAAAGCCTAGATTTCCTTCAGTTTATAGGTGTCTGAGTGGTTTTATACAGGACGGATCCTGTAAAAGAGCAAAAAGTCGAGGAAAGAACCCAGGAGGAAGAAGATTGATATGAAAATATAAGTAGGACCTGAAGGTAAAGGGAGAGGGAGAATCAATGGAAGAAGATAAATTTTAAAGTAGGAAAGAGATGTTGAGGGAATTCATTAAGTCTGATTGACTAGTAAGGAAATCATGTTAGGGGAGAAAAAAGGGTCCCAGCCACAACTGGCAACTAGAGGAAAGTAGAAAAAGCATAACTGTTTTCAAAATAAGATTTCTGATTTTTACTATATTTTGTAACCCTTCTTTTTTATATTAGCGAATTAGGGCAAATGCCTATAAGTTAAATTAGAAGTAATTATGCCTTATATGTACTTAGATTTACACAGAAATGCAGTTTTCTGAAAACGTTTGGGAGTAAATACAATGCAGTAGGGAAGCATATTATTATTATTATTATTATTTAATTTTAAGTTTATTGGGGTAACATTGGTTAATACAATTATATAATTTTCAGGTATACATTATCATTTGATATCTGTATATTCTATTGTGCGTTTACCACCCAAAGTCCAGTTTCCTTCAATACCACATATATGATCCCCTTTACCTACTTCACCCTCCCCCTAAACCCTATATTTAATACCCTTTACCCCTTCTACCTACCCCCTTCTCCCCGACCCCACTAGCAACCACTAGTCTATAGTCCTCTGCTAAACACTAACCTATAGTCCGTGTCCATGAGTATCTGTCCTGCTCATTTGTTGCTTTTAGGTTTATATCCCACATATAAACTTTTTCTGTTTGGCTTCTTTCGCTTAGCATGATTATCTCGAGGTCCATCCATGTTGTTGCAAATGACAGTATTTCATCTCTTCTTATGGCTGAGTAATATTCCATTTTATATATGTACTACAGCTTCTTTAGCCAATCATCTATCATAGGACACTTTGGTTGGGGAAGCATATTGTTTAAAAGGTTACCAAAAACTGTTTTCATTCTCTTTTTTTTCTTCTTTTTTTTTCCGCCTGATTATCTGGTACATATCAGTAAACGGTCAACTTAGCATTAAATGCATTACAACTGAGGACTCATATTTTTTAAACTTTGAGTATAATTTTACTTTATTTTTAATATTGAAATATGGTTATAATCTTATTAACATGATAGTTTATGTATTGATACTTTTTCCTAAAATGTTGGATTTATCTTTTTAAAATTTCACTTCATTATGTTTCAATCCTTAACTTAAAAGTTAACAGCTTACAAACATTTGCTATTCCAGGCTCTATATTTCTCAGTATACTCTCGGGGTTTCTTTATCCCTTTCCACTAGCCTTATTTCTTGTTTGTTTGGTAAGTATATAAAATGAAATTGGGAGAGTAGGAAAAAAATAGCTTTAAATAGAATGATGAGGATGATGGTGGTATACTAGTCCCATTAGTCTGTGTAAGCATAATTGCTATTTAATTCGAATAATCCAAGAATGTTGGGCAAAATGAGTTGTCTTAGGGCTGGGGGTGGTGGTTTCAAATATGATTCTTGAAGTTTTATTCTTAGGCTAAAGGCTAACCGTTAACTATTTGGATATAGTCACTAAATTTAATCACAAGTACCAGTTTGTTTCATTTTAGTTATAATTTGGCCTGAGAAAGGACTGCATCAAATCAGTTCTTATACTCTGCACAAGAGATTTCATGCAGAGTATCCTCCCCATACCCCAAAAGAAGTAAACTAGTTGAGCTTTTCCTTAGGTGAATAGAATATATCCGTCTAAATGAGATGGAAAAGTACAAAATGCTTATGACTTCTTGTTTTCTAGTGTTCTGGACTCGGTGCTTCATTCTGTTATATGCTGTCCTATTTAGTTGGGAGGCCGGTTGTATACAAATACCTAACAGAGAAAGTGGTAAAATGGTCACAGCAGGTAAATATGTATTTTTAAATTATTTAATTATTTGGCTAATTGGGAGGTCAATATATAGTCTCTACTTAAATTAACTCAGACTCAGGGCTTTAATAAAAATGATCTTTTGACCAAAACAAAACCAAGTGATAGGCAAATAATGAATGTTAATAATTTCAAATACAAAATTTTTGTACCTGTAACAGTGATTTTAATTCTTCATTCCTAGTAATTTCAGTGAGAGCAAAGAAGTCAAAATGTTGATGTAAAGGCATCCACAGATTTAGACTCCTCACCTGTTTTGTGTTGATGCAGTTTTGCTGTCAGTTGGTCACCGAAAAACTTGTATCAACCAACTCCTTTAATGCATTTCATCAGTGAGAACAACTATTATCTTCAGTTAAGATCTCTGCAAAGACTAGCTATAATAAATACAAGCAGTATTACACAGAAAGGTCTTACACAGTAAGACTTAGAAAACCCTATTTTTATAAAGAGTCAAAAGAAATCTTGGAGGAATTTTAGTGATCATCTTTGCCTTAGTGATTAGGGTATTAAGAGAAATTAAGCATTTGGCTTAAAATCACATTTACTTGTAAAACAAGTTCTAGAATCTCAGATCTCTAGACTTGTATGGAGTCAAGTGCTTTTCTCACTTTACCACATATGTGCTGAATATTAAAATCATTTTACATGTAAGTTTTTCTTTGGAATATATGTTTTCTGTAAAAGCTTATTCAAAGGAAATATTAACTAATCACTATTCATATTGATTAAATATTTTCATGTACTTTTTAAATCTAATCAATAATGAATGAATTCACTCATGATATGTATTATAACAACAAAATAAAGATTATCTGAAATTTTTAAAAATTAGAAGGTAGGTATATCGATATGCTTTACTAGCCCTTTGCATTGTAGGAAGTTAAAGGCATTAAAATTTGATTACTTGTGTATTTTATATCTAGTCATAAGTTTAATTTTGCCATTTTAGGTTTAAATGTTGTTGGGCCATCATTATCTAGGCTAATGTAGAACCATCCTCAGTAGTGTAACATTAGGCTATAAGCACAATTTTAAAAACAGTCTCATTCCATGCTATTTAGCTTTGGTAATGAGCATTTGATTAGTTCATTGTCATTTTCAAGCTCTTATTTTGATCATTTCTGTTAGATAAACGCTCAACTATCAAAGATGAGAATTTAAAATGAGGCATTTTATATTAAAACAATTATTTTCAAGATTGACTTTTCCTTAATCCTGATTCTTTTCTCTTTTTTTGGCAGGTTGAACGTCATAGAGAACATCTCATTAACTACATTATATTTTTGAGAATAACACCATTTCTGCCTAATTGGTTTATTAATATTACATCTCCTGTAATAAATGTGCCATTGAAAGTTTTTTTTATTGGCACTTTCCTGGGTAAGGCTCTGGTTCATGCTGTGTTAGAACTCATAGTATACATATCTAACAGTGTCCAGCCAGGCTAGATTTCAT
>NW_011889088.1:16965-32892 GCF_000151845.1 Pteropus vampyrus | reverse complement strand
AGAAATTAAGCATTTGGCTTAAAATCACATTTACTTGTAAAACAAGTTCTAGAATCTCAGATCTCTAGACTTGTATGGAGTCAAGTGCTTTTCTCACTTTACCACATATGTGCTGAATATTAAAATCATTTTACATGTAAGTTTTTCTTTGGAATATATGTTTTCTGTAAAAGCTTATTCAAAGGAAATATTAACTAATCACTATTCATATTGATTAAATATTTTCATGTACTTTTTAAATCTAATCAATAATGAATGAATTCACTCATGATATGTATTATAACAACAAAATAAAGATTATCTGAAATTTTTAAAAATTAGAAGGTAGGTATATCGATATGCTTTACTAGCCCTTTGCATTGTAGGAAGTTAAAGGCATTAAAATTTGATTACTTGTGTATTTTATATCTAGTCATAAGTTTAATTTTGCCATTTTAGGTTTAAATGTTGTTGGGCCATCATTATCTAGGCTAATGTAGAACCATCCTCAGTAGTGTAACATTAGGCTATAAGCACAATTTTAAAAACAGTCTCATTCCATGCTATTTAGCTTTGGTAATGAGCATTTGATTAGTTCATTGTCATTTTCAAGCTCTTATTTTGATCATTTCTATTAGATAAACGCTCAACTATCAAAGATGAGAATTTAAAATGAGGCATTTTATATTAAAACAATTATTTTCAAGATTGACTTTTCCTTAATCCTGATTCTTTTCTCTTTTTTTGGCAGGTTGAACGTCATAGAGAACATCTCATTAACTACATTATATTTTTGAGAATAACACCATTTCTGCCTAATTGGTTTATTAATATTACATCTCCTGTAATAAATGTGCCATTGAAAGTTTTTTTTATTGGCACTTTCCTGGGTAAGGCTCTGGTTCATGCTGTGTTAGAACTCATAGTATACATATCTAACAGTGTCCAGCCAGGCTAGATTTCATGCTTTTTGCAGAATGTGCCAGGACCATGGCATAGAGCCTGATCTATATAAATACAGGCTCAGAACTGTTTGTTGGATTGTGTTGATTTAAGTATTTTTATGCTACTTCTTTTAAAAAAGAGTGCGCTCTACTGGACATTTTTTTAATCATGCAGGATTAAGCAGAATTTTTAAGCTCCATTCTCTCCTTCAGTGGAGAGGAAAAAAAATCAAGATGCCTTTTTTGAATAATTTTCTCTTTTGTCTTCTAATCAAGTACTGAAATATTGAACTTTAATTTTCAATTGATTCTATTTTGAGAATTGATTCTATTTTATTTTATTGAAATCATTATGGGCATTAGCAAGAGTATGGGAGAAGAAGGATAACAAAGTTTCTTGCATTCAAGGAGCTGACACTTTGAAATTAATACTTGTGAGAATAGATCTTTTTGTAGAGAATAATTAAAATCAATTTTTTATTGCTACTTTTACAAAAATTTATTGACAAACTTAAAAATTTCAGCAGGGGTAGTTTTAGATTTTGTAAATAATATTAACATTTAGAGAATCAGAAAAGAAAATTGTATCCATATCTCCTTACTTTACAGATGAAATACTTAGCTAATTAGTTAACTTCAGCTTTGGGTAAAGCAGTTTTTTCTGTTCTGGTTTTTAATGAAATGTGACCATTTGTACATGCTCTTGTATAAAATATATTTTTTTACTCATATTTGGAGTATCTTTTCTGAGTATCTCCTACCACTTCATTTTTATCTATCAAGGATGAATGATAGATAAAAATAATATTTTTATCTATCAAGTATATTCTATCAAGGATGAATGACAGTTTACTCAGTCTTATTTTTGAACATTTCAACTATTTTCAGATTTTTATTATTATAATGCTTTGATGAAAATCTTTGAGACTAGACCTTTGCTCATACACATTATTTCCTAAATTTGAAATTGCTGGATCAGAGCACTTTTTTTTTAAGCCTGTTAATAAATGTTATAAAATTATTTCCTAGTCTACAGCTGTGTCACCCTCAATGCGCCCAGTCTCGTCTGATCTTGGAAGCTAAGCGGGGTCTGGTCTTGTTGGTACTTGGATGGGAGACCACCTGGGAATACCAGATGCTGTAGGCTAAAATAAATAAAATAATTTCCTGGAAACTTTTCTTGGGTTTTAAAATTCATTATACTTAAGAGATGATTATGAAATATTTAATATTTTATATGGAAATAAATGTGAGGGGCTTAAAATTAAATTAAAAATTTCTGAAATGGAGATTGCTATATTCTTAAAAGAAATCTTATACATGTAGAAAATTTTAATTTAAAAAAACAATTGATGGTTCTGTTTTGTTTGTTTTTTAGGTGTGGCACCTCCCTCTTTTGTAGCAATCAAGGCAGGAACAACACTGTACCAGCTTACAACGGCTGGGGAAGCTGTTTCCTGGAACTCAGTATTTGTTCTAATGTTTTTGGCTCTTCTTTCTATCCTGCCAGCCATCTTCCAAAAAAAACTAAAGCAGAAATTCGAGTGAAAAATCATCTGACTTTTAGTTTTCCTATTATCATCATCATCATTATCTCAGGATTGGCAGGTGTATGTGTTAAAATCACCTCTTTAGTAATTAAAACAAGGAATTTGTAAAATAAAATTTCCTATGATACAGTTAAAATATTATGCATTTAAATGGCAAGGAAGAGAAGAAAGTAAGAATGAAAATTGATATACTATGAAAAGTGCTGTCAGTAGTTATGATAGCCATCTTCTAAATTACTGTTCCACAGGTAGCTATAAATAATTAGTAATAGCGTGGTAGGAAATTCTTGACCTAACTGATTCATTCAATTTAATATATTCATGAACTGGTTATAGAGACTTACTCGATATTTTAATATTTTTTTCTTATCTCTTACTAATAACTAAAATAGATATACTAAAGCAAAGATGTTAGATTTTTAAAAATAGTATTGTAGTTCTGGCTAATCTTAGCCTTCTTTGAGAGTATAAACTTCAAACTAAAGCTCAAAAGAGATTTATATCTTCCTCTTTTTACCTTTGAGGTAATAGATGTGTTTAGAAGTTGCATTTTAGTGGACTACTGAATTTGGAAAGGATATCAAGTTATATCTATTTAGTGAATTTCGTTTTTTTCTGTTCTAGATTATATCATGGATTAGTCTGAAATTTAAAATTCTGACCAGTCTATTTTCATCTTTTTTTCCTAGCTTTCAAAATATTTCCACTGTGCATATACAAAATGGCAATTACATGATAATTGTATTATATTGGTGTTGATAGTTTATATTCAGATAATATTTTATTACACAGTTTCCCTTTACTGTATCAAAAGGGATCAGTAAACATTCAAAGTATGCAGTTTTTAGATGTTAATGATATTACTTTATATTTTGAAACAAACAGTGACAGTGTAACACTTAAGTAGTTAAATATAGTTTATTTGTTCTAATGACTGTAAAATTTACCTCATTTATATATTAGTCTGGTCATTAAAGTATGTATTATGTAATTATCTTTTGCATGATACTCTTATAAGAATGCCTTGTTTGGAGCTGCTTTTGATTAATGCAGTTTCCCAATTTAGTGTTTTTACTTTTTATAACTCAATGTATAATTAACTTCTCACACGGTAACTACTATATTTAAATAGTCCTGGGAAAATGAAACAGCTTTTTGCTGCTTGTTTATTGGTAATACACTTGATTCTGGGACATCACTGGTCTGAAGTCAAGTACTCTGTCAGTTTTACCTTCACTCAAGACACTCATATTTACGAAAGTACTTTAGTTGTGGGAAAAATCCGTATATGTTTTTATTGTGAAAGGGACGATCATCCTCAAAGCCTGTTTCTGCTACATAATGTGGACTGATTTATTATTTTTTCTATTACAGTATTAACAAATGGATTTACTGTAAATACAAAGAAAATATATTGATTAATATGCTAATCTTATGTCACCTGGCCTTTAGTGTGAAATTATTTATTGTTATTTCTAGCAAGGTTTCCTTCCTTTCTTATTGACCAGAGACCGAGTAATAAAGTTTTTTGTTATTTTTACAAATAAACTTAAAATCTTTTTGGACAAAGTTCACTAAATACTGTTGTATAAAATGTAATTGAATAAATTTTTATCAGAGTTTTCAAAATAAAAGTAAGAGCTTGAACTCAGGAGAAGCTTCAGTGTTTACTCCAGTGTGTATATATTGTACTTACTCTATTCTCAGTATTTTCCCTATCCTTATCATTTATTCTTTCTCTTTGCTAATTTTTTTTCTGTTAGACTTTAACTGTCACTCAAGGTGGGATATATTTCCTCCTAAGAGAATAGTCAGTCTTTCCAGATTCATCATCATTGACTGTCAAGAAAGAACCCTTTAGCTGGTTGTAACCTAAATGCAGTGATGGCCTGTGTTCATGGATTCACAGACTTCACCTGATGCCAGATGTATATTCAAGCTTTAGCCACATCTTGAAGACAAGTTACACAGTAATAACCACAAGACAGCAAGTCTGTGTAGTGGGTAGGTGCACAGGCTAACTAGGAAGTTGATGCACTGAGACAGTTCTCTACTTAATGGCCTCTCTTTGGAACTCCATTACCTTGAGTGTGATATTTCTAAGACAATAAATGCAAACTTAAATGTAATATGCATAAATTGTACTGAAAAAAATGAAATGTAGAACTTTGAATTTACTTCATGGTAGTATCTGTATTAAAAAAAATTTTTAATTAAGGAGAAAGAAAAGCCTCTTTAATGATGCTGGGAAAACTGGAAAGCCACGTACAAAAGAATGAAACTAGACTATTGTCTATCGCCACACACCAAAATTAACTCCAAATGGATCAAGAACCTGAATATAAGACCTGAAACAAATTGCATAGAAGAAAACATAGGTACTAAACCCACAGAGCTTGAATTTAGAGAGGATTTTATGAATTTGATCTCAAAGCAAGGGAAGTAAAAGCAAAAATAAATGGGACTCTATTAAACTATCAACAAAGTAAAGAGGCAGCCATTCAAATGGGAAAATATATTTGCAAACAATGCCTCTGATAAGGGCCTAATATCCAAAATATACAAAGAACTCATACAACTCAATAACGCCAACAAAAAAATCCAATTAAAAAATGGGCACAGGACCTGAACAGACACCTCTCCTAAGAAGACATATAAATGATCAACAGACATGAAAAGAAGCTTAACCTCACTAACGATTGGGGAAATACAAATCAAAACAATGGCATAACCATCTCACATCTGTTAGAATGGCTATCATCAACAGGACAAATAATAAGTGTTGCAGAGGATGTGGGAAAAAAAGGAACCCTCATACACTGCTGGTGGGACTGCAAATTGGTATAACCACTGTGGAAAACAGTATGGAGTTTCTTCAAAAAACTAAAAATATGACGCTGCAATCCCTCTTCTGGCTATTTACCCCCAAAATCTGGAAACGTTTATCCACAAAGAGATATGCACCCTGTTGTTCATTAGCAGCAACATTTACAGTGGCAGGACATGGAAGCAACTGAAGTGTCCTACAGTAGATGATTGGCTAAGGAAGAGCTGGTACATTTATACAGTGGAACATTAGCCATAAGATGAAATACTGCCATTTGTGATGTCTTGAGATGGATCTTGAGATAATCATGCTAAGCGAAATCAGAAAAAAATGAAAACTACATGATATCACTCATGTGGGATATAAATTAAAAAGCAAACAAACATGACAAGCAGAGACTCATGGACATGAACAGTGGATTAATGGTTACCAGAGGGAAGTGGGGAGGTGAATAGGGGTAAATGGGTCAAATATTTGGTGATAGAAGGAAATCTGACTGGGTGGTGAACACATAATGCAATATATATATATATACGACATACTGTTGAATTGTACATTTGAAACATTGGATTTTGTTGATCAATGTTACCCCAATGATTATTTTTTCCCCAATGATTTTTTAATAAAAATAATTTTAATTAAAAAAACCATTGAATAAAAATATGTTCTCTTGAAATTCTGTTGCACATTTTCAACTCTAAGAACATGAAAAATTTTAACCTTTAATTTTACTGTTGTTTTTTGAGAACCTTAAAGCAATTTAAATTGGAGAGAGAAGTACATACAGGTAAACAGCTAGGTTTCCGAGATATGTATACTTAATGTCTCTATAAAGGAGTCTTTTTTAAAGTTCTCTTTGGCTTTTTGAAAATGAGTAGAATAAATCAAAAGAGCTGAAGCTTACCTGGTGTGTAAATTATCATTCACTGTAGTTTACATGTGTAAAAGGTGGACTTTATTGCAGCTTTAATAAACAATGATATTTTTTCTTTTTAACCTGTGATACAAAATTTCCCAAGCCTTATATATGGGTAGAGGTTATTTTTCCTATTTTTGTGTAGCCAAAAGCTATACAGAAAAATTTTGGCAATTATCCACCTTACCAAATACTTTATATCATCTTTAAGTTTAATGCTATCTCCATCAATATCCCAGCAAGATATTTTATAGATATAGACAAGATTATTTGAAAATGTATATGGAAAGGCAAAGGAACTAGAATAGCTAAAATGATCTCAAGTAAAGTGGGAGGAACCAATTCTAGATTTCAAAATTTATAGCTACAGTAATCAAGACAATGCTGGTTTTGGTAGAGGGGTAGACATATAGATCAGTGGAACAGAGACCCCAGAAGGAGACCCACACAAATATGCTCAACTGGTTTTTGACAAAGGTGCAAAAGCAATTCAGTGGAGGAAAGATAGTCTTTTAAATAATGGTACTTGAGCAATAGGCAAAAAACATTTAACTTCTACCTAAACTTTAAACCTTATACATAAATTAAAATTAAAAAGCTTAAACGTAAAACTAAAACTTTTAGGAAAAGGCAAAATCTTTGGTACCTAGAGTACCAAGAATCTTTGGCAGAGTTCTTAACACTTGACACCAGAAGAATGATTCATAAAAGGAATAATCAATAAATTGTACTTCAAAATTGTTTTCAAAAGATCTTAAGATGATGACAAAACAAGCTACAGAGTGGGAAAAAAAGATGTTTGCATACCACGTATCAACACAGGCCTGGTATCTAGAATGTATAAAGAATTATCAAAATTTAACTAAAACCAATTAGAAAATGGGCAAAAGATATGAACAAACATTTCACCAAAAAGGACATACAGATAACAACGTGAAAAGATGTTGAACATCATTAACCCTTAGAAAATGCAAATTATCAAAAAACCACAATGAGCTATCCCTATATGCCTATCTGAGTGGCTAAATAAAAAAATTGACACCAAATGTTGGCAACGTGGAGAAACTGGATCACTCATTCATGTATTGCTGGTGAAAATGTTAAATGGTATAGTCAATCCGAGAGCAGTTTGGTGGTGTCTTTTTAAAACTAAACATGCAACTATCGTGATCTTGCAATTGCACTCCTGGGCATTTATTCCAGAGAAATAAAGACAGTTCACACAAAAGCCTGTATATAAATGTGTATAAGAGCTTTATAATAGCTCCAAACTGGAAGCAATCCAAATGTTCTTCAATGGATGAATTAACTGTGGTGCATCCATACCATGGAATACTGCTCAACAATAAAAAACAATGAACTGTTGATTCATACAATCACCTGGAGGAATCTCCAGGGAATTATACTGAGAAAACAATATATTACATACTGTATGATTCATTTCTATAACATTCTAGAAATGATAAAATTCTGGACATGGAGTAGAGATCAGGGGTTAAGAAAGAGGTAGGTGTAGGACAAATGTGTGGCTATAAAAAGGACACGTAAGGGATCCTTGTGGTGATGGAACTGTTCTGTATCTTGACTATCAATGTAAATAGCCTGGTTGAGGTAATTGTGCTTTCTAAGAGAATTGCCTTCGGAGGAGACTGGGTAAAAGGTAAAAGAAATTTCTGTATTATTTTTTATAAACTACATATCAATTTACAATTATCTTGAATAGCTTAATTAAAAACAAAACAAATTGCATAAATATTTTGGAATAGAGCAATAAAGCCCCCAAACAAAACAAGAAAATAAACAGTAGAAATTAAATGAACAAAAAAGCAATAAAGAATATTAATAATACAAGTTGGTCCTTTGAAAAGGACATTTGGCAAGATTGATCAAGGCAAAAAAATGTGCAAATGCAGACTGAAGGAAAAATGGCTATATGCACAATAGGAAGCATTTAATTTTACTGAGTTAAATGTATATTGGAAAAAGTAGAAAAGGATAAATTCCTAGTAAAACAAAAGATATACAATGCTACAGCTGGCACAAGAAAAAACAAAACTTAACATTGACCAAAATGCATTAAAGGAATTGCAAAGGTAATCAAGAACCTCTCTCTCAAAACCTAGGTGTTTTTAAGATAAGTTCTAATACATTTTCAAGGAACAGTTTATTCCTATCATATACAGACTTTTCCAGAGAGAAAACCCACTAGTTCATTTTATGAGTCTAATGTAATTTTGATTCCAAAATCTGATGAGAATAATGCAGTAAAAGAAAAAAAAATTATAGACTCATTCTATTTATGAAGACCGATACAAAAATTCTACAATATATCTAAATCCAGCTCATATTTAGAAAATACATCAAGAATAAGTAGAATCCCAAGACTTAAGGATGGTTAAACATCAGAAGAATTTCTCAGTGTAATTTCTCTACATTAAGAAGAAAAAATCATATTATTTTGAAAGATGCAGGAAAACTTTTGATAAAGTTCAATACCTGTATATAATAAAAATTGCAACAAGTCAGTAATAAGAGAGTAATTTATTTTGAGCAAATGTCATTCTTAATGGAAAACTAGCTGCATTCATTCTCTTTAAGATTAGGATTTCCACTATCATTGCTACAATTTAACATGGTGCTGAAGGTCTTGGCCAAATGTTATAAGGAAAGAAAGAAATATTAGGGGTAAAGACTGGAAAGGAAAGATAAAACTTTAGGGAGGGAAAGTTAGTCTTGGAGCTTCTCCATTTAGTGGTCTGAATCTTCATCAGAAGGTCTTGAGCAGACTGGACCTCAAAGCTTTCATCTTCCTAGATGGAAAAAAAGAGAAGTGCTGATGAACAAAATCTGAACATCAGTTCTGGAAACTGAACTGAGACAGTCATGACATGTATCAGTGTAGTCAAAGAAACTACTCCAGGCTTGTTTAAGTAAAAAAAGGGTTTAATGAATAAATATATGCTTACAAATTATGTGTTGTAGTTTTAAAAATTGACTGCATGTCTCTTTGCTCCTCCTGTTTGACAGATAGCTGTGTCTTTCTGCTCAGTGCCAGCCATGCCCCTGAGGCGCGATGGTGAAGAGTGGAGTGAACAAATTTGGCTGCATTGGGTGCTTGGTTACCAGGGCTGCTTTTAACTCTGGCAAAATGAATATTGTCGTCATCAATGACCCCTTCATCGACCTCGACTACATGGTCTACATGTTCCAATATGATTCTACCCATGGCAAGTTCAAAGGCACAGTTAAGGCTGAGAAAGGGAAGCTTGTCATCAACGGAAAGCCCATCATCATCTTCCAGGAGCGTGGTCCCACCAACATCATATGGGGTGATGCTGGTGTTGAATATGTTGTGGAGTCCACTGGTGTCTTCACTACTTTGGAGAAGGTTGAAGGGTGGAGCCAAGAGGGTCATCATTTCTGTCCCTTCTGTTGGTGCCCCCGTGTTTGTGATGGGTGAGAACCATGAGAAGTATGACAGCTCCCTCAAGATTGTCAGTAATGCTTCCTGCACAACCAGCTGCTTGGCCCCGCTGGCCAAGGTCATCTACAATAACTTTGGCATTGTGAAGGGACTCATGATTACAGTCCATACCATTACTGCCACCCAGAAGGCCCCTCTGGGAAGCTGTGGTGTGATGGCTGCAGGGCTGCCCAGAACATCATCTCTGCTTCTACTACCGGTACTGCCAAGACTGTGGGTAAGATCATCCCTAAACTGAATGGGAAGCTTGCTGGCATGGTCTTCTGTGTCCCTACCCACAACGTGTCAGTTGTGGATCTGATCTGCCACCTGGAGAAAGCTGCCAAATATGATGACATCAAGAAAGTTGTGAAGCAGGCATCAGAGGGTCCCCTCAAGGGCATCCTGGGATATACTGAGGACCAAGTTGTTTCCTGTGACTTTTAACAGTGATACACACTCTTCCACCTTTGATGCTGGGGCTGGCATTGCCCTCAATGACCACTTTGTCAAGCTCATTTCCTGGTATGACAATGAATTTGGCTATAGCAATAGGGTGGTGGACCTTATGGTCCACATGGCTTCCAAGGAATAAGAGCACCCTGGACTACCAGCCCCAGTGAGAGGAAGAGAGGCCCTCAGCTACTGGGGAGTCCTTGCCCCAAATCAATCCCCCATCACACTGAGAATCTCTTGATCTCTCATTTCCATCCCAGACCCCCTGGAAAAGGAGAGGAGGGGCTTAGGGAGTCCTACCTTGTTGTGCACCATCAATAAAGTTCACTGTACCCAGTCCCCCTGACCCCCACCACAAAAAAAAATTGACCAGATGTTTTAGCTTAGTTTCATCAGTATTGATGATATTATGGCCGAGGTACATTCTTTAGAGTGAGTGACATCTGGAGTTGGTTTCAAACAACCGTATTCTAGGTGTTTTATGCAGAAAAAAAGAACTTCACATAGGAAATTTTGGATTTTACAAAATCACTGGAAAGTTTAGAGAAGCAGGTTTTAGACTGCAGGTCCAAGAATGACTCCTAGGAAACTCCAGAACTGGCAGTAATTGTGTTCAAGAACTCACCACTATGGCTGTTATTCAGAGTTCAGGACAGGATCTAAGTCTCGGCAGCAGCCCTTGCTGCTTTTCAGATCCTGGAAGAAGGAGCCTGCTACTTTTGCCACTGCAACTCGGTCACGTCATCCCCAAAGACCAAAGATGGACCACTGGCATTTCTACAACCCTACGTGCACATGGAACACTGCCAAAAGGAGCAGGAAAATGACTTTTGTTTTTCCTTTCCATCCAAATTTCTTTCAAGTGCATTTAATTTTGGGGACCTATTTTATATGCAGAACTCTGGTTTTTAGAGTTTGTAGATTTCCAGTCTCTGCAATAAAGAAAAGGATAATCAGAGCCAGATGCATAATTTGCAAGGCTCAGTGCAAAATGAAAATGCAGAGCCTCTTGTTCAAAAAGCAGGGAAAATAAGTGCCATTAAAGATACTAAAATATAAAGATTTTTCTTTTTTTTTCCCCAGGGTCTTCTTAACTTGTCATGGTGTTTCTATTTTCTATTTAATGTTGTTCTAAGTAAAGAAAAATTAAAATAGTAAGTTATTAGCTTAGATTATGTTTATCTTTTATTGTACAGTGCCTGTTTTTAAATGCAAATATAAGAATGTTTAACTGCATGTGGAATCACTGAAATTATACACTTCTACTTTGAAGCTCATACATGCACATGTATTTCATTCTTAAATGAATAGTGGAAATGCTGCAAAAAGTAACTCAACTGCTTTTATTTCACTTCTTGATATGCACACATTTTACCAATATTCTCTTCCTTCGACTTACTGATGAGTAAGACGACTGAAAGGAAAAGGAACTATGCATTGCCTTTCCTTCTATGTCAGCAGTACTACAGGGAAGTCACAAAAATAAGAATGCAATAGGATTCCTAGGTCATTTGTGTTTCTTGGAATGCCATTGCCTTCTTTCTGCATTGGAAGCAAGTCATGGTTTGAGTGGAAAGCATCCTGTCAGGATAGTCAACAGCCCTGCTTATGTAGTTTTGGCATACCATTGCGGTATATTGGCTTTGAGTCTTGCTGAACTACCAGGCATCACACATCCACCGGAATTCTCTTGAGTCTTGCTGAACTACCAGGCATCACACATCCACCGGAATGCTCATGGAGCATTGCAAATTCTATATGGGAATGAGGCCGCAAGAAACAGCGGATGTGCATATTGCTTACATAGTATCTGTTCATGTGTATGGTCCTTTGCTCCATCAGACTTTACTTGCAAAACATAAGTTCAAAGATAAATTATTTAAAGTTTTATCATGGCAACAGCAGAGCTCTAAACCAAATGTGTAGCCCTTCTGAATACAGAGTCTGTGCATAGGTGGAATGTCCATGAGGCTGACCCTGGGCATAATAGAAGGAGGTAGAAATGAATGATGACTGCCAACTACTTTATCCAGTATAGAGAACTTGTAAACTGATGAGTGAGGATAGAAGGTGGGAGAAAAGAAAGCAGAGGGACAGAAAGAAGCCATGACTGTGAGAGAGCACAATTGGTGTTGACTTTCTAGTTCTGTGAAGTTATACTTCCTGTGTCCTGCTTTTTACCAACACCACATTGGGCAATGCAGCGAAAATGCAGCCCCACTGTTAGCTCATATTGTGATTTTGGGTGAATTAGAAAAAGGTACCCCTTTCTTAAGATACTTTACTGCCATCTGTTGGAAAACTGTCATAATAACTGTGTAAATTAATAGTGGCTATGATGAAAGGTGTCTTTTGGACAATGCTAAATCTATATAAATGTAAGTAACGGCACTGGCTGTTACCCTCAGGGTCTCTGAGGACCAGAGCCACAAATGCTGATAACTCACAACCTGAACTTAGGACACTTAGAGGGCAGCAGGCTGGAGATGAGGTGGCTGGCCAAGGGATGACTCAGCCACACATCTGAATCCCAGCATTAGAGGCATTTAATTGAGAATCAAAACCAGTAGTGCCTTACTTTATACTGACTTGTCCCTGACATGGGGTTGTGATGGGGGCTTCTAGCTAGTTCCAACATTTGACAAAACCTAGTAGATGGGCAAATATTTCTATCCAGGAAAAGCCTTTACAGGCTAAAAAAATAAAATAAAATAAAAAACTTTTTTTTTTTGCTTTTGGCTTGAGTTATATTAACTCTTGTGTTCCACACATCTTGTGCTAATTAAAAGGTCTGAACATCAGATTAATGTATCTTTTATTAATTAAAAAAAGGAGAAACTGACTCTAAATACAGTTTCTTTCAGAGGGTCCCTGGGGTGGGAAAACAATAAAAGGACTCTCCAAGATACTGCTATTGGAAACCTTGTTTATGGCCAGGCCCTTCTTTGTAGACATGAGTAAACCAAAGTCTTGGAAGAGCAAGGGGCCTGCCTGAGGTCACATCATCTGAATAAACTGCAGAGTTAGGATTCTAAGTCAGATTTCCTAGTTCCTAAGCCAGGCTTCTTCTCAATCTCCATGACTGAGTAACTGCTTCTTTTTTCCTCTTCTTTTTCTTCCTGAAATTTCATGGATCTTTATTCAGACTCATAGAAAAAACACAAACCATTTCGCTAGCATTTGCCAAAAGGTCATCAGCTACTGTGAATATATTGTATTTAATGACAATTATTAACAATCATTTTTTAACTTCTACACTTACTAGTGACCCAATAACATCTCTTCTTTGTCACAGGGAACATTAAACTATACTCTTAAAAGCAGAGCATCTTCTCATGTATGAATAAAAACAAAATATTTCCCAAATACCATCTCGGACATAATGCTCTGAACCTTAGAAATTCAGTTTATTTTGATTACAGTTAATTCTTAATGTGTTAAAAGTCTTGTGCTGTTTTATTCTGTCAAATTAATTATTATAAATTTAATCATTTCAACAATTAAATATTAATTTTTCTTTATGTAATAGTTCTTATGTTTTTTCTGTCTGTCATATTAAACACAGATTGATATGACCTAGAAAATTGATATGACTCTGTATGTTTTTATTTACAGATGAAAAAATACTAAAAGATTCTATTAATTTTATAGATTTTTTCCCCCACTTTTTGTTAAGGTTCAATTTATATACAGTAAAATTCATTCTTTTTAGTGTATGGTTCTGTGAGTTTTGACAAACATAAACAATTGTGTACCTACCACCACAGTCAAGATATATAACAATTCTATCAAGGCCTCTCCCCACTCCAAAAAAATCATTGAGCACTCAGCCACAGTTAAATATATCTTCCTTTTGGGATTTGGTCCAAGGGCTTTCTACTTCCTTCACTAGACATCTGGCCTTTCCCAGGAGCTTTTGGTCATCAATAGCAAATCTACTGTGCTTACAGTCTAAGGGAAAGTGCTGGATGCAGCACATGTAAGGCCATCCACCCAGATTCTCAAAAGGCTCTCAACCTAGGGGGACATAGCGAAGAGGGGACAGAGGGGACCAGCAGTGAGTCACTCCTGGATTTGTGAAGAACCAAAAGTTCCCTTCTGCTTATCTGATCTAGCCACCCTGCCCTTCTCAGCTTCTTCAGATACACACAGACACACCTACACACAATACACACGTGCAATTATTTACATGCAAATACACAATATTACCTCTAATATAGAGATACACATACATATACATGATCACCCCATACACGAATGCTCACTCACATATAAAGAAGCTCCAACAGACATGTACATATATATGTGCATGTGTACATGCATGTGCTCATGCACTGTTTCTGAAAAAGTTGCACCACTTGTGAACATTATCTGCAATTTGTTCCTCCTGTTGCTCAACTTAATACTTCCCCATGCCACAGGGTGTCAGATGCTGCTATATGTTGACTCTTTAGGTCTTCTGTGTTGCAATGGGTAATGGTGGCTGAAGGGCAAAGTGTGATTTTTAACTGGTTTAGGGAGCTCGTGTCATTGAGAGACATGAGGAGCTAGATGCTAGTTATGAGCAAGGTGTTGGGAACTGGTGGGACAGTAGGATGTGGGAAAGTGAAGCCTCTGTGACTCTTTTCATAGAGTTGGATCACTGTGCGGAGAGAGTTGTCTGCCAGAGATGGCCATGGGTGTGTCACTCTATATCTTTTTGTATTTGTATTTCTAGTTCTAAGAAAACCTGAATTGTGAGGCTTAGGTTTTTCTGTATGATCAGTGGGATTCATTTCAGTTCGCACATGATGAACTCTTCATTGAGCATTGGAGAGGAAGGGTTTTGAGCACCTGTGGGTTAATCAGCTGATCTTTCTTGAATTCTGTACTGTGAGCCGGGGAGTGGGCACATTCTGCCTGTGTGGAGTCAAATTGATCCCAGTCTCTGAGGAGGAGGAAGCACCCTGCTTATATAGATATAGACTATCTCTGGAAGGATAAACAGGCATTGTTAATATGGATTGCCTGAGGGGAAGAAAACTGAGTGGTTGGCATCAAGGCCCCGTGATGAGATGAAGAGGGCTCTAGGAATTCAGTGGAGGAGTGTTACAAGAGATGGGGCATGAGCTGGGCCTTGAAGGGTCAACAGGTGAAAGAGGACAATTAATCTGGTATTAGCTTGGAATCTAGCCTTGGCCCTATCTTCAGAGGCTCTACCTGGAACCCAGGTAAGAATGTATAGGTGGAAGGTTAGGGGGAGCTGTCCCAGTCTCCTTGCTTATATATGTCAGGCCAGGTGAGGGTCCTTACATCTACATAACACAGTGCCCTACCACTCACTATTTTTCCCTTGGGGTCCAGACCAGGCTAGTTTAGAAGGAGAAGGTGGGGAAGCTCCTGCTTTCTGAGTTTTTTTAGTGGAAGAAGGCTATTGGCTCAGGGATTTTGAGACTCAACAGTAGCTCTTCTCTTTGGAGATACAGGTCTAAGTTAGGGAAGCAGGGCCCCAATCTAAGGCCTGAACTGCTAGGGCTGTTATCAGGATCAGGCTGTTATCATTATATATGTTAGCTGACATAAATTAGAGAAAATAGGGTGGGAAGGGAGGTGCAGAAGAGGACCCATAAGTGATTCATTTGGGGCTTTCCAAATTCTGAGGTGGGGTGGGTTATGGACATTTTTGTCCCAAGCAGGGTGTCCCTTCAAACTGATATTTTTAAAATATTTGTTGAATAATATTAAGCAAAGGGAAGGAAACTGATTAATAAGAATTCTATACTTTTTTCTTTATATTAAAAATAAAAGATTTA
>NW_011889088.1:13959-14803 GCF_000151845.1 Pteropus vampyrus | reverse complement strand
TGGAATTAGAGATTGCCCAAGGTCACACAGTAAATGACAAAGTCAGGATTCAAATCTGAGCATTCTGTTTTTAGAGCCTATGCTAGCACCCACTCTACTATATTACCTTCCTTGCTTCGGATCTCCAGTTTCCTGCCTACCTTTTGTGGGAAACCAAATCAGGAGGTCCCAAGACAAGGATCAGGGGGGCTTCTCTTCTCCTCATTCCCCCAAATCCCTTCTATCAGAAGTATAAGCTCAGGATGGATCTGAGAATTCTCAGATGCAGAAAGGGGGCTCCCAAGGGGTAGGGGCCTCTGGAGGCTCAAGGAGAGAAAAGGTGAGTGGGAAAAGGCCTGGCTGGGGTGGGGGTGAGGAAACGGGGAGCTGACGACGAGCCCAGGATTCTAGTCCAGGCATTGTCTCTTAGACTCTATATAACCTTGGGGGAAGTTCTTGCTCCTTTCTGAGTCTCAGTTTCTCCCTTCGTAAAACAAGGGTAAATATAAGACAGGCTGATCCACCACCACCAAAAGCGGGGGCATCCTCAGCTGTATTGGAGAAAGGGCCGGGCACGGACGCCGAGGAGCGGACGCAGGGAGAAGGCGCTATCTGAAGTCTCTGCCGACAGCCTGGAGATGGGATGAGGTGAGCTTCCAAGCTCAGTCTTGCTACTCTATCCCTGTGACAGGGCCAGGGTTGAGCAGATCTCTGAACTCCAGCGGGAGGCGGAGGTGGAGACAAAGCAAGAGCTTGGGTACCGGCTGTGCAGGACGCGCCCACTTCTCCCTCACCTCCTCAGCCCTCTCAGAGGGAGTTACCGCCCCGAGAGAGTGGCGGTTGCGAGCGACACGGTAGTGGCGGG
>NW_011889088.1:0-13183 GCF_000151845.1 Pteropus vampyrus | reverse complement strand
TCGGAAGGACCCAGGGCCGGCGCGGGGGAAGGGAGCGGCGGGCGGGAGGAGGGGAAACGGGAGCAAAGGGCTCTGAACCTTGAGGAGTCCGAACGGCCTCTGCGCCCCTCTGCGCCGTGGTCGCGTCGTCTCGGACCATTAAGAGGGAAGGGTGTGTGTTCTCACACCCTTCACCCTGGTGAAGGTTGTGTGACTTAGTATAAAATAAAGGGAAGCCTGTTGTCGAACACCCGTTAGGAGGGAAGAAGGCATCCTACGTCCTACTGAAAGTAAGTTCTACCCAGACTTAAAAAAAAAGAAAAACGGCAAAACAAAAACTTCTTCCCAAGGGGCCTGTGATAACAGTTCCTCAAAATCGTTCTAACCCAGCCCCGGGCCGGGCCTCTTGGGTTGATGGGAAGTAATAAAATGAACTTGGGCCACACCTAAGAGAGTGAGAACTCCCTTAGTTCTAGAAAGGGCTTGTATCCTGGGGCCATGCCTTTTTTTTTTTTTTTTTATGAGAAGTAATTTATATCCGTTATGAGGCCAGCGTCATTTGAGAATAAAAGGGCAGCATCCTAGTTGGAGAGCCTGGGTTGCAGTAGTGATGCTTTGGGGAAGTGGTGGAGTGGTGGGGAAGTGAAGATGGGGCCCGATCAGCTTTGGCATTAATTGGAGAGGGTGTCGGAATTGTAAAATCCCCGTGAATTCCACTGCACCGTCATCAGAGCCTTTTAATTACAACAGTTTTGAAAAAGTTTTTGTTCGGAGTGTCCAGTTTACAGGTTTCAAGTGAATGGAGGCTTGTCGTGTCATCCTGATTTGATGGTACTCTTTCCAGTGTTCTGTCATGATGTATTCACTGTAAAGTTTGTCTCCTGAAAGTAATGATCCTGTTGACTAATTTTACTTTGCCTCAGAGATGATACGACGGGTTTGTTTGTTTATATGTTTTTGTCACCTGGAAAATTTTAGTGTTTCTTACAAAAAAAAATTAGGTGCATACTTCAAATGACAAAAATGGTCTGTCTTTTAAAAAGTGATAAATTGATGACCTTTAACAAGGTCAGAACAAATATACAGTTTTCTCAAAATTGAGAGCAGGTGGATAAAAAATCATGCAGCAGTAATACAGTTAATACTAGGCCTTTTGTTTGGGATTTTTTATTGTTTCAAGTTCACTTTTTTATGTCTTCACATTCTTATACAGATGTTAATTTTTCATCTGTTTCATATTTATTATATTTGTGACTCTGTGATGTAGTTGTTGGAATTTGGTTCACGGTATTGGAGCTGGAAGGGACCTCAAAGAGGAAAATGAGGCTTAGAAAGGACAGTAGAGCCAGCATCCTTTTAGTTAATTGCCCGACTTTTGGTCCAGTGCTCCTCTCATGACTCTAAACTGCATCTCATTGCTTGGCTGGGTCTTTAGAAAACACTAACATGTTGAGAAAGACTAAAGATAACAGAGTTCTCCTCTGTAAAAGAAACTTTAAGTTGGTGGAATAAACCAGTGTTATTTTTATGCTGTGCTTTTTGAATGTCTATTAAATTATATAGACATTTGATTTTTAGAAAATAAAGAGGACGGTTTGCAAATGATAAAGCAGAGAATGAAGCTGGAAAGTGATTTGTTAGTGAGAGCATGGATTTGGGGGTTAAAGGTTCCCCCACTGCTATTGACTGTCTCTGTGACTGGGGGCAATTTGGATAACTCATCTATAAAAAGATAGATTCTCAAAAATGTTAATTCTCTTTAAGAAAATATCTGTTAATTATCTGGTTTTTCAACAAGCTAAAATTATATCCCTATGAAAGCTTATTGGGAGGATAAAGAAAGGAATATGAGCTGTATAAAATGTGTAAAGAAGGGTATTTTTTTCTGTCTTTTAAAGTGTGGTTACAGTAATGGAATACCAAGACCATTTATTCAATAGGTGGCCTTTGCTGGATAGGCACTGATTGAAGGATTTCTTTTTTTCCTTCATTTCATTTATGGTGGGTTGGTAGGGGAATCTGGACTACTCAGAGGAAATCTTTGAATAAAACAAAACAAAACAATACAAATAGCTGTATGCAGGTCAGTCTTGAGACTCTACAGGGTTTATTTTCTCTGCTCAGCCTGCCTTATAGCTCCCAAACTGGTGATGTCATAGTAAGTGAAATGACAGGAAATTGTGAATTGCACCCAGGTGCTCTAGGGAGGCACTGAGAAATCTATATGCTCTCCAAGCAAATTAAGTTAAATGTATCAGGTAGCTTTTATACTCTTAAAAAGTGAATCCAGAACAAGCAAGTTGAAGATGCTCAGTGTTCCTTCTGATTTTGTGGAGGAGGATTAAGACTCATTCTCTGGATGCAGGCATAGAGCTTGCTGTGTTGAATATAGATTTAGATAATTTGATTTTTATGGGAGTATCTATCTCTGTCACCTCTTCCCCTTTCTTACAGACTTAAGCATTTAGGAAAGTCATATAGTTATTTGTTGTGCAGAGTACTGAGAAAGGTGTGACAATTTTGTTTTCTTGTTAGTTGAGAAAAGTTTTTTGGGTTGGAAGGAGAGGAAGGTAATCTATGAGTGATGTATAAGTCTAGCCAACTTTAGGAAATTGTGTCTGCTTGTTAGGTTTTTGACCTTGTCAGATAAATAAGCAAATCTGGAAGAATCACTTTTATTTTTATTGATTTTTTATTTGTTTTTATTTTTTAGACAAGGCAACCCTTGGTTGACCTCACAGATTGCAAGGACCTTGTCAGCTTACAATCCCTTATTTTTTAATTTTTTATGCCTACAGCACCTGGTCTTCCTAGGTGGTCTCCCATCCAAGTACTAACCAGGCCCGGCCCTGCTTAGCTTCCGAGATCAGACAGGATCGGGCTTGTTCAGGGTGGCATGGCCGTAGACTGGAAGAATCACTTTTGATTTACATTTTCCATTATTGTTGGCCCATCTTAAGTGGGAAGGCAGATGGTAGTAGAGTCTAGTCCCTGTTTCATGTTGGGAAAGAATACAGTGTGTGAGTATCATGAGGGATATCTTTTTTTTTTTTTATAGCTTTTTCTGATATAATTTTACACCAAACATTGACATGAATTGTACAGAGAATTTCACTATACCCATTTTCTCGGATTTACTGATTGTTAACATTTTGCTCCATTTGCTTTATCATTTTGTGTGTTTTTTCTCTCTAATATATACAAACAACTTTATTGAGATATAATTCACTTATTTAAAGTGTGCAATTTAGTGAGTTTTAGTATATTCATAGAATTGTGCAGTCATCACTACAGTCAATTTTAGAATATAGTCATCACTGTTTCTAAAACCCATACCCATTAGCAGTCACTCCCCATTTCCTTCTAGGCAACCACTGATCTCTTTTGGGTTACTAGATTTGCCTATTCTGGACATTTCATATAAATGGAATCATACAATATAGGGTTTTTTGTGATTGGCTTTTTTCATTTAGCATGTTTTTAAGGTTCATCTATGTTATAGAACGTATCAGTATGTTATTTCTTTTTATGGCTGAATAATATTCCATTGTGTGAATGTACCACATTTTATTTATCTACCAGTTGATGGACATTTGGATTGTTTATACTTTTTGATTATAACGAACAATGCTGCTATGAACATTTGTGTTAATATTTTTTGAGGACATATGTTTTTATTTCTCTTGGGTATACACCTAGGAGTGAAATTACTGGGTCATGTGACAACTGTATACTTAATCTTTTGAGAAATGGCCAGACTGTTTTCCAGAACACCTGCATCAGTTTACATTCCCAATAGCAGCATATGAAGGTTCTACTTTCTCCACATCCTTAGCAATATTTGTTATCTCTCTTTTTGAATATAGGCATTCTAGAGGATATGAAGTGGTATCTCATTGTGGTTTTGATTTGCATATCCTTGATGGCTAAGGATAACTTATTTAAAAGGAAAAAAAGAAAGGCTGTCTTTTCCCAGAGATAAAGTGGCTATAAAAAGTTTGATGAGCCAGTTTCAAAAAAGGAGTCAGTGTGAGCGAAACTTAATTTTTATTTTCTTCTACTAGTCTGGTCAATTCTGTGTAAATTCTCTCATGGTCATTTTGTGACATCATCTTTGCTCTGAAGCCCATATTCCTAGGTGAAGCAAAACTCAAATCCTAACAGCTTACCTCAGGCATCTGTGATACTTCCAGAGGTCAAGGTTGCAATGGGGGAAGGGGAGAGTTTTCCTAAGTTGTGTGTTTCCTTTTATAAAGTAGAGCAAATAAGAAGTCTAAAAAAAGAGACCAACATACAGAAACAATTACAGAGCAGCTCAAGGCAGTTTAAAATTACGTGCTAAGTTTAGTTAAGAGAGACTACATATTCTTAAACATAAGAGAACCCCAGTTCATACTCCCTCAGGTAGGGAGGATCACGTTGAAGGATCATGTACTTTAATGACACTGGGGCTCTGTTCCTCTCTTCTTAGGAGGAAATCCTGAGTCACAGTCTCTGGTGGTTAAACCAAATTCTTTCAGACTCTGCTCAGCCCTTCCTTCCTATATTAAAAATAAAGTTTTCTTTGCCTAAGGCCTCTGTTGGCAACACCCATTTCCAAGTCCTGTATGCTTTTATAAGCTTGTTTTTTTGACTAACTCTGGTGGAAGGCGTACTTAGACTTGGCTTGTCTCCTCAATTCCATGTTGCCATGCCTGAATTTAAATTACTGTCAGGTGGTTTAAGACATCTCTCATAGACCTACATATACAAGAGGGAACCTATACTAATCTGTTTTCGGTTCCTCTTGGATATAGTTTAGGATCTAGTGAAAGAGAAAGATGCGCCTTTTAGCATCTGGTCACTTTGCACGGAATTCATTGATTATATACAGGCTATCATTGCCAGACTTTTAGATTTACTTCTCAAAATTTATTAAGTAAGGCAGATATTGGTCAAATGTCTGTATTCCAGATATTTTATGATGGCTGATTTTAGTTTGCAATATATAGAACCCTGGACTGGGTTTATGAGTGGCAGAGTCTTGTCATGGTGGAAAATGAGAGCATGTACCAACTCTCAAGCTGTGTTCAGTATGCTTCCAAGGGATTAGGTATAACTCCAGGAAGTAAGATGGAAGGAAGTATAATTTAGACTAGCAGTCTCTAAACTTTTTGGCTCCAGGGACTGGTGCTTCTATGAGAATCTAATGCCTGGTGAGCTGAGATGGAGCTGAGGCGGTGATGCTAGTGCTGGGGAGCAGCTACAAATACAGGTAAAGCTTCGCTTGCTTGCCTGCGTTTCACTTCCTGCTGTGTGACCTGGTTCCTAATATAAAGTTTCTCATATAAAAAACTTAGGTTATTTGCTTGATTGTCATCCATCGAATCTGTCATAATCAAGTTTCTCATATAAAAAACTTAGGTTATTTGCTTGATTGTCATCCATGGAATCTGTCATAATGTCCTGTTAAAGAGAGCTGAGTTAGTAATCTTTTTCGTTCATTAGTGTGATGGATAAGTTAGGTGAAAATTTTGCTAGGCCATCTGTGGTTGACTGTATGGGCTGAACTAGCTGGGTTAGTGTAAAATGTTTTCATGGACTACTGAGAGGTCTAAGCAGGGAGAAGGTATGTGGAGCTCTCATTAATAAAGCTCTCATTAAGCTTTATTCCTCTGTGAATGTGGGATTCCTTGATTTCTGAACTATTCCCAGTTGGCAAAATATGAGTGTGCATTCATTGATATTGGTCACAAAATAAAAAAATTATCAGAGCTAGAAATCAGAGATAGTCTAGCTACCACTTTTGACAGATGGTAATGATTAATATTTGTAAATGACTTTATAGTTTTGCAGCATAATTTTAAACAGTTTAAAAATTTTTTCAGCCCTACTTGAAATACAGTTTTTTGTCTGGTGTCACCCAGCAAGTTAGAAAGAACTATTAGAATCCAGGTCTTTTATATGCTGGCTCACCATCGATGAGATGATTATTATTTTAATTTATAGATTTGGAAAAACTGAAGCAATGGTTTAATCATTGAATAGCAGAGTATTAAAGTTTTGTGGCCTTCTAAATTCAGTCGTTAACCCACATTGCAGTAGAGGAGCTCCGTCACTTGCTTTTTGAATTGTAGTTAAGGTTGGTTGTTATTTTATATATGTTTTTTCCTGTTTCCCCACTCTTATCAGTTCTGGAAATGTTTTTCTTAAAACAATTACTAGGGTTTTGTTTCTATGAAGCTCCCTTTTTTGTGTGACTGTTTCAAGATGTTTATGCTCTTTGAGGTCTGTTTTCTTTGGAAAAAAAAAAAAAAGATTTGCATCTGCTAACCTCAGAAATTCCTCGGTTTGCATCTTTTGTGGTTGAAGTCCGGGTGCTGGTTGTGACTTCTGGTTTACTGTATTCTTTATAATGAAAAAATATAGGAAGCAACAGAGAAACTTTCAGGATTTTTTAAAGGCAAGAAGAGAGAAGCGGAAATGATTTAGAAATAATTATCATAAACCACGATTTACAGGCCTGCCTCAGAGATATTACGGGTTCATTTGCAGATTACCACAATAATGTGAGTCATTTTCTGCTGGTGGAGGGTTTTGCCTTTAAAAAACACAGCATCTGTATAACACAATAAAATGAAGTGCAGTTAAATGAGGTATGCCTTATAAGTGGATAAACACAATTTATAACAAATGACATGCATTTTTAAAATAAAACATTAGAATTACTTTCCAGGAATGTCAAAGGACTTGATTCTTTTCTCAGTTGTGTCACCGCTGATGTTCTTTTCCTTTTGTTTTTGTAGTTTTAGAATAATGACTCTTTAACAGTGTGTTAGCCTAGTTAGGAAGATAGGTATTAAAGAGTATTTTACATAGCATTTACTTGATAAAGATTTGTTATATTAATTATGAAAAGATAGAGGCTGCCTGTTCAGATTTTCAAAGAATTGTATGTAACTATACATATAGAAAGATTAATCTATATTATGTATTTCGGATATAAGACACAATACTTAACTTTTTAAAACTTAAATAAGCCCAATTCCACAACTCCTCTAAGTACCGAGTAAGTAAAAAATGTGGGGTCTGTAGAAGAGAGAAATAGCAGTGATTATGGGAGAGGTATTTTTGTACTGCATTCTGATTATTTTATAATTTTTAATTTGTAAAACTAAATTTTATGATAGTTCAGATGAACCTGTACTTTTTTGTTGTTAATGAATCTCAGTTTATTTAGCCATTTCTATTGATTCAGGATCACAATCTCTTGTTGGGAAAAAAATAAAACAAGCATTTAGAAGTATTACCTGCCAAACTGACAACCATCCGGCTTTGCTGAACTCTAAGGTTCTGTCTGTCCCAATAATATTTCATCTCTTTCTTTGCTAAGTAATTACCTGATATTTTTCTCCCACCCCCATTTTCTCACATCTATATGAAACAGATTATTTCTCCTGCATATCTATTATGTGGAAAATGATATTTAAGCATTTAAAGTTTTATCTTTTAGAAGACTGTTTAGAGTTTTGTAGACGATTGTTGGTTGGCTGATCTAGCTCTGTTGGCTGCTTAGCTCATTTGGTTATGAGTGTGGTGCATTTAATGAGGCCAACGTCATTGAATTGGTTTCCATAAGGACCAGTTAGCTTTACGCACTTTTGTGCTAGCCCCAGCTGACTGTTCCTCTCACAAATAAACTGGAGGTCATAGGGAACATAGGCAAGAAAGTGAGGCCAGAGTAGCACTTCATCCTGTTCTTGACATATAATTAAACTAATAGGTATTTATTGTTTATTAAATACCCTTCAGGGCCAGGTACCAGATGGTATTATCCCCATTTTACAGATTAGGAAACTAAAGTGCAGAGAATTTAAATAACATGACCCACTTATCATATAGCAAGAATTGGAAGCCTGTTTTCCCTGTCTGTGTAGTCCTCTAACAGTGATCCCATCCCAACCTTTTTGGCATCAGGGACTGGTGCTCCTATGAGAATCTAATGCCTGATGATCTGAGGTGGAGCTGAGGCAGTGATCCTAGCACTGGGGAGCAGCTGCAAATACAAGTTAAGCTTTGCTTGTTGAACTGCCACTTACCTCCTGTTGTGCAGCCCAGTTCCTAACAGGCCATGGACTGGTACTGGTCCGTGGCCTGGGGTTTGAGGACCCCTGCTCTATCACATACCTTTTGATTATTGAAAGACAAGCTTGGTGATTGAACACTTGTTTCCATAGATGTGTGAGATACAGTTGCTGTCTTTGAGCTCATAGTCTTCTGGGGAGTCATGCATATAAACTAGAAACTGCAGAAAAGGATCAGTTCATTAAGAGAAGAGCAAATAATGGTTCAGGAGAGAGAAAGAGTTCTGTTCTTTAGCTTGGTAGTTTATGTCTTGCAAAATTTACTATGAAGTGTTTAGCTCTGTGACCTTGAATGAAAACAATAGTCTGATTTATTTATTGATTAATTCAATGCTTGTTTAATATGTGTAAAAACACCTATGGGTCTCTACATAAACTATAGAATCTGAAGGTTGGAAAAAACATGGTTGAAAGTCAACTATGTAAGGAATGGTATTTTTCTCTCTCTAAAAATAAACTTTGAGTTATAAAGTACATATTTCTTATAGAGAATTTAGAAAGTATAGAAAGATACAGAAACAAATCCCTCATAATTCTCTAGTCCAGAATTAAGCTGTTAGCATTTTGATGTTTTTCTGTAGTGCCTTCCAGTTTAAAACTTTTTTGTTGTAGTATACCTTAAATACAAATCCTAAGTATATAGCTTGATATGTGTGTAACCATCATCCAGATGAATTCTTCTCAGTTTTTACTAGATGCGGGTGTATGTATGTATACTCTTACATATTGTGATAAGTGAAATGCAAAAATTTTGATTTTTTTTGTTCTATCATGAGTATTTCTCAATATCATGAAGTATTCTCCTGAAATTTTATTGATCCTAGTTAAGAATTAATTACAAGGAGCAGAAACTCATTCAAACAAGTTGAAATAAAAAGAGGATTTATTTTAATCATAACATTGTACGTTTATAAATAACATCTTAAGAGAATATCTGATATCAATACAAAAATCTTTCTGGTGAATATATGGAGTACTTCAAATTTTTCTTTTTTCAAATATCCTTGTACATATATTTTTACACTTGTGGGAGTTATTCTAGAGGATTAATTGCTAAAACTAGACTTTGTCAAATCCAAGGAATATTTTAAATTTTTTAAAAAAGGCATATTTTAAATTTTATTAGCTCTTTCCAAATCACCTACCTCAAAAGGTTAGACTCACCAACAGTATTTAAAATTCTACCAATTTTTTCTCTACATCTGTAATAAAATGTTACTACTTTTCTAAACTATCTGTTTTAATCTGAATTTAATTGTTTGTGAAGCTGAGCATTTTTTTAATATATTTCATATATATTTGTACATTTCTTCTGTGAATTACCTGTTTAGGTCCTTCGTTTATTCATGTATCTATTGTGTTTTTTATCTTTTTCTCATTAATTTGTAGAAACTATTAGGAATATTTAGATTGTCAGGAAATACTTCAAAAAACTTGCAGTGAAAAAATATGCATACACGAATACATATTTATGAAATTGGGATCATAAGAGAAATATAATTTTGTATCCTGCCTTTTTTTTTTAAGGGTTTTTATAAGAATTTATTTGAGCCAAACTGACCACATATGCTAGGGAGCAAGATCTCAAATGCTCCCTGTATCCTGTCTTTTTAATTTACTATTACATGTTGATCATTTTCCCATGTTATTAAATGTGCCTGGAGTATTTTCTCAAGCCATTAAATATTCTTCATAAACATGATTTTAATTGTTATTTAATTTCAAAGTATGGATGAACTGTAAAATTTTTAATAATTATTTGGCAGTTGGGTGGTTTATACTTTTTTATTATAAATAATTTTACAATATACATACATTATACAAATCTTTTAGTGTCTGTTTAATGTAAATATCGCTAAGACAATTATTAAGTTAAATTAGATGACCCTTTAAACACATTGCATATGTAATTATAATTTTCTTCTTAGAAGTGCCATGCCAATTTATGCTCACTCCTAGCTTGCCATCTTTTAATCGTGTGTGTGTGTGTGTGTGTGTGTGTGTGTGTATTTGGGGGGAGTGGTAAATTACACATAACATAAAATTTTCCATTTTAACCATTTAAAAATGTCTAATTCAGTGGCATTTAGTACATTTCACAATGTTGTGCAGCCATCACTATTATGTAGTTTTTATAACATTTTCCTCACCCCAAATAACATTTCATCACCCCAGAAGGAAACCCTGCACCCATGAAACAGTCACTCTCTAATTCCCTCTTTTCCAAGCTGCTGGTAACTACTTTCTTTTTATTCAGATTTGCCTATTCTGGATATTTCATATAAATTTAATTATATAATATGTGACCTTTTATATCTGGCTTCTTTTACTTAGAATAATATTTTCTAGGTTCATCCATCTTGTACCATAAATCAGTACTTCATTCCTTTTTATGGATGAATAATATTTCATTGTATGGCTATACTGCATTTTGTTTATCCATATTCATCTGTTGATAGACATTTGGGCTGTTTTCACTTTTTGGCTATTTTGTGAATAGTGCTGCCAAAACATTCATTTGCAAGGTTTTGTTTGAACATCTGTTTGGGTATATACCCAAGAGTAGAATTGCTAGGTCATATGATAACTATCTGTTTAAACCTTTTTAAGAACTACAAATTTTCCACAGCAGCTACACCATTTTACATTCCCACTTCAACACATGGAAGTTCCACTTTCTCCATATCCTAGCTAATACTTCTTTTCACATTTTTTGATGTCTTATTTTTTAATCTATATTTATATTTTTAAAGCAATATATTAATCTTTTGTATTTGTATTGTGAACTGTCTTTTATGCTCGTTATAATTTCTCTTGCTTATGTTTTTTTGGGGGGGGAG
The DNA here is from genome assembly GCF_000151845.1 of Pteropus vampyrus. NCBI lineage: Eukaryota > Metazoa > Chordata > Mammalia > Chiroptera > Pteropodidae > Pteropus > Pteropus vampyrus. Next base: position 2,241 of record NW_011889088.1, on the reverse strand, counting down.
GGCGGAGAATAGGGACGCTTGAGATTGGGGTGTTTTTGAAGAGTAGTTATGGATCTCTTTTGCTTAGGAAAGCTGGTGAGTTTGCCAGAGAAGTAGGGTGGGTAAAGAAATTTGATTTGGAGGTATATTAGTTTCCTATGGCGGCCGCAACAGATTATCACAAACTGGATGGCCTAAAACAATAAAAATTTATTTTCTCTCTTCTGGAGGCCAGAATCCAAAATCAAGGTGTTGGCAGGCTGTAGAGAAGAATAATTCTTCTCCTCTTCCAGCTTTTGGTGGCTGTCAGCATTCTTTTGCTTCTGGCCACATCACTCACATCTTTACATCACCTTCTCCTTTGTGCTGTGTCATCTCCATGTGTCTGTCTTATAAGGATACTTGTCATTGGATTTAGGGCCCACCCAGCTAATCCAGGATGATTTCAAGATCTTTGATTACATCTGTAAATATAATTTTCAAATAAGATAACATTTACGGTCTGGGGATTAGGATGTGGACATACCTTTTTTGGGACCACCATTCAACTCACTACAGAGAGTCTAAAGGGTAGGTCTTGGATTTCTTCAGGTGTTAGCAAGAAGCAGAGAGGAGTAAAAGGGAGAGCCTAAGAAAAATGTTTAAGGAGAAAAGAGACTAATTCACCAGTGCTCTATACTGTTACACTTGATATTCAGAGATGCCGTAGGATTTTAGGATAAAAATGGCTTAGGTCTAATTTTATTTAACAGAATCCGTGTAACTCAGACAAAAATCAAACTTCTGTTATTGTAGAACATTCTTTATAATAAAAGCATTTCTTTAGCAGCATAGTGATTTTGGAACCAGTTAGATACATTGTCATTGTCATCAGTAATCATTACTATCTAGGCCTTGTATTTACACTATATTCTTTTAAAATAGTCAACATAGATCAACATAGTCAACATAGAAGAGAATCAAGAGGTGGTTAGAATTTCCAAACCTTATTTACAGAGGAAGAAAGTGTGGCTGGAGGGTTCTGAGTAACTTGTCTGAGTTCTCATAGCTGGTTAGTGTCAGAGCTTAGGCTTGAATTTGGGGTCCCTTAATTCTTAGGCGATTGTTTTTGAAAAATAAATAAATAAATAAGTAAATCCTAATTAATTAATTAATTAATTAATTAATTAGTTCTTCCCCCCTTAAAGCTGAGGTTCTTTATTGGGATAGCAAAGGATATAGTATAGACTAAAGGTTATATTTATCCCCTGGATTTGAAATCCAGACCCTCCATTTAATATTTGTGTGACCTTGGGCAGTTTACTTCTGTTTTAGTTTCTTCATCTTTGAAGTGGAAATGAACCTATCTCACAGGGTTTTGGTAAGATTAAATAAATTACTAAATTAAATGGCTTGGAGCAGTGCCTGGCATATAATGAGTATCCATTAAATGTTCACTATTTCTAACAGTTTTATTCTTTGCATCACTTAACTTTCTATATAATTTTCACATGGATAAGAAGTGGAGATAGGGTAATAGTACTATATACATGATGGCGTTTGGGCCTGTTAGCAACCAAATGAGAGAAGTTCTGTTATTCTCATTTTATAGATGAGGAAACTGAGGTACAACATAGTTAAATAACTTGCCTAAAATTATATAGCTATTATGTGGAAAGATTGGGGTTCAAACTCAGATCTGTCAGAATCTTGAGTTTACTCTTTTTTAAAGTTATATTTTATTAAATATATATACAATAAAGTACACATATCAAAGTATACTATACTGTGATGTATTTTTATAAACTGAGCACACCCATGTTGCCAGCACCCCATTATCCTTCCTTGTGTCCCTTCCAGTTTCTGTTTGCTATCTCACAAGAGTTACCACTGTTCTGACTTCAAACAGCACAGAGTAGTTTGCCTGTTTTTGTACTTTATAGAAATGTATTCATACACTGTGCTCTTTTTCTATCTGGTTTCTTTCACACAACATTATGTTTGAGAGATTCATTCATACTGTTATTGGTAGTTTTAGATTGTTCGTTCTCATTGCTGTATAGTTTTCCATACCACAATTTATTTTTCAATTCTCTTGATGACATGTGAGTAGTTTTCTAGATTTTTAGTGTTACAGTAGTTAATGTTACAAACATTATCTTATGTGCCTTTGTGTGTGTGTGTGCGTGTGCGTGTGTGTGTGTGAGTGAGTGAGTGTGTGTGTGAACATGCCTTTTGGTCTATTGAGTAACTAGGAATGGAATTGCTGGGTCATAGAAGTGT
>NW_011889087.1:2602485-2605188 GCF_000151845.1 Pteropus vampyrus | reverse complement strand
GGTTAGGAGCCAGGCACTGGATACAGATAGATCCTTGCTCACCCTCTTACTAGCTATGCGTGACCGTGGACAAGTCGTTGAACCCTTCTGAGCTCTCGTCCTCTGTAATATGTAGGCAACACCAGTCCCTCTCTCTCTTTGGCTGTTTCGAAAATCAATAGGGGTAATAGGTTTAGGCCATTTTATGGGGTTCCAGAGTCACACAGGTTTGAATATTGAATTAGGAAAGGTAAAGGAGGAAGACTTGTCGGTATCTCTCCAGGAGACCCTGGTGGAGGGATTTTACACGTGAGTGGGAAACTCTGGGGGTGGGGTTAGGGGCGGGGCGGTGTTATTGAGCTCTTCTTGGGGTAAACGCTGCCACACATGTGTTCCTTTGCCCTTCCCACTTTCCATCCCTGATTAGTACCGAGTTTAACACCAAATATTAGAATATGGTAGAAAAGACCAATTAAACGGTCGCAGATTGAGCAGACGCCCCTCACTGTGAGGCTGAGGCTGCAGCGCGCCTATCTCCACTCCCCGCCCCGCCCTGCCGCCTTGGAGGCGCTGGTTGGCCTGCGGATCGTGACGTCACTCGTGGGTTTTTAAGGCCGAGTCCCGCGGACCGCTCCGCAGTGGCAGCGCGGTGGAGGCAGGCGTGGAGGCTTCTCTGGCGGCTCCGGTAGCTGGCCCGGAGGGGGCTCCAGGAGAGCGCAGCTGACGGAGGTAAAGGGGCTGTTCAGGCCGTGCTGAGGCGGCTCTGGTCCGGGGCCCGGGGAGCTGGAGTCGGCGATCGGAGGAAGGAGAGCAGAGGAGTGTCGTAGGGCGGTGGGGAATGGGTCGCGGTGTAAGGAGGGGCGTGCCAACCTCCTGGGGATGTGGGGTGTAGGTGGGAGAGGCCCTCAGTCTCCGATCTCAGCGCCCCGCACCCTAACTCTTAATTTGGGGGCGCTGCTTGACCTGGCTCTTCCCGCGAGGATTCTTGCCTGGGGAATAGGGGTCGCAGCGTCTGCTACCGCGCCACAAGCTGGAAGAGACTCTGGAAGCCGACGTCTGCCAGATTCAGGCCTCACCTCCCACCTGTGTCCCGGGACCTGGGGGTTTCTCTAGGTCTCATCGCCCTTGTTAGAGCTCCAGGAAGAAAGGAGAGTCTCTGTTACCTGCAGCTGCTTTAAAAAAAAAATAAATAAATAAGAATTTTAACAAGGAAAGCATGGGTGGCTGATTTAGGAAAGGATCAAAAAGTTGCACATTTTATGTTTATTATTGTCTCTTTTTTTTCTGATGACTTTCCCTGTTCAGATAACCCAGCTGTGGTCCCCAGAGCCCCAAGACCTGCACTTTAGCCCGAGCTCATCATGGGGAACCACTTAGCAGAGATGGCACCCACCGCCTCCTTCTTGCCCCACTTCCAGGCCCTGCACGTTGTGGTCATCGGGCTGGACTCAGCTGGAAAGACCTCCCTCCTTTACCGTCTCAAGTTCAAGGAGTTTGTCCAGAGTGTCCCCACCAAAGGCTTCAATACTGAGAAGATCCGGGTGCCCCTGGGGGGGTCCCGTGGCATCACCTTCCAAGTGTGGGATGTTGGTGGGCAGGAGAAGCTTCGACCTCTTTGGCGCTCCTACACACGCCGAACAGACGGGCTGGTGTTTGTGGTGGATGCTGCTGAGGCTGAGCGGCTGGAGGAGGCTAAGGTGGAGCTGCACCGAATCAGCCGGGCCTCGGACAACCAGGGTGTGCCTGTGTTGGTGCTGGCCAACAAGCAGGATCAGCCTGGGGCACTGAGTGCTGCCGAGGTGGAGAAGAGGCTGGCAGTCCGAGAGCTGGCTGCTACCACGCTCACCCACGTGCAGAGCTGCAGCGCTGTGGATGGGGTGGGCCTGCAGCTGGGCCTTGAGCGCCTTTATGAGATGATCCTCAAGAGGAAGAAGGCAGCCCGGGCAAGCAAGAAGAGACGGTGACTGGAGGCCGTCCCCTCTTCATCAGTAGAGGTCTGCATACTTGGATAGCCAGCAGAAACTGCTGCCCCTTAGCCCCAGAATGCGGGACCTGTCCACCTCAGTGAAGGACCCAGGTGCTAGCACACTGGGGAACTCTGTTTTGGTGCTGAATTGGGGAGGAGGATGAGAGATGGGTTGTCTGCTCTCATCTCTCCCTCATCCTCAGACTATAGATGTGGGGGCTGCAGGACTGAGGAGGCTTCAATGTAAACTGTGACTCTACCTCGACCCTGTTTCTTGTTTTTCTTTGGCTTTTTGGTTAGATGTGTTTTGGGGCAAAGGAATGTTGCTTGGAGAATGCATTTGGGATGAACGAGAGAAATGTCTCTGCTCCGCTCCCAACTGCTTTTCTAGGGATGCCCACGACAGTCTTTATTTTTGTGTCTGTGTGAAAGTGCCAAGAATCTCTTCCCACTTTTGTAGATCCACAACCATTTTATAAGCCATGTGTGTCCTCTGTATTAACTATTTTTTAGCATTTGTCTATAAGTTATTAAAGACTGATGATACTGTAGCTTTAACCTTAGTCCGGCATTTTCATCTCTCCTTACCTAGCCCCAGGGACAGTCCAGCATTTCTATATGTGCAAAGGTGGGGTCTGGGGGCGGGTGGTAAGAACAACTTACATTGAAGCTAAATTTGCAGAGCAAACACTCTTTCTAAGAATTAGAGAGTTGAACCCTTCCCCCAAGCTATTGCCTGATCTCTGCAGTTTTTTTTT
>NW_011889087.1:2593954-2602435 GCF_000151845.1 Pteropus vampyrus | reverse complement strand
CCCACCGCCTCCTTCTTGCCCCACTTCCAGGCCCTGCACGTTGTGGTCATCGGGCTGGACTCAGCTGGAAAGACCTCCCTCCTTTACCGTCTCAAGTTCAAGGAGTTTGTCCAGAGTGTCCCCACCAAAGGCTTCAATACTGAGAAGATCCGGGTGCCCCTGGGGGGGTCCCGTGGCATCACCTTCCAAGTGTGGGATGTTGGTGGGCAGGAGAAGCTTCGACCTCTTTGGCGCTCCTACACACGCCGAACAGACGGGCTGGTGTTTGTGGTGGATGCTGCTGAGGCTGAGCGGCTGGAGGAGGCTAAGGTGGAGCTGCACCGAATCAGCCGGGCCTCGGACAACCAGGGTGTGCCTGTGTTGGTGCTGGCCAACAAGCAGGATCAGCCTGGGGCACTGAGTGCTGCCGAGGTGGAGAAGAGGCTGGCAGTCCGAGAGCTGGCTGCTACCACGCTCACCCACGTGCAGAGCTGCAGCGCTGTGGATGGGGTGGGCCTGCAGCTGGGCCTTGAGCGCCTTTATGAGATGATCCTCAAGAGGAAGAAGGCAGCCCGGGCAAGCAAGAAGAGACGGTGACTGGAGGCCGTCCCCTCTTCATCAGTAGAGGTCTGCATACTTGGATAGCCAGCAGAAACTGCTGCCCCTTAGCCCCAGAATGCGGGACCTGTCCACCTCAGTGAAGGACCCAGGTGCTAGCACACTGGGGAACTCTGTTTTGGTGCTGAATTGGGGAGGAGGATGAGAGATGGGTTGTCTGCTCTCATCTCTCCCTCATCCTCAGACTATAGATGTGGGGGCTGCAGGACTGAGGAGGCTTCAATGTAAACTGTGACTCTACCTCGACCCTGTTTCTTGTTTTTCTTTGGCTTTTTGGTTAGATGTGTTTTGGGGCAAAGGAATGTTGCTTGGAGAATGCATTTGGGATGAACGAGAGAAATGTCTCTGCTCCGCTCCCAACTGCTTTTCTAGGGATGCCCACGACAGTCTTTATTTTTGTGTCTGTGTGAAAGTGCCAAGAATCTCTTCCCACTTTTGTAGATCCACAACCATTTTATAAGCCATGTGTGTCCTCTGTATTAACTATTTTTTAGCATTTGTCTATAAGTTATTAAAGACTGATGATACTGTAGCTTTAACCTTAGTCCGGCATTTTCATCTCTCCTTACCTAGCCCCAGGGACAGTCCAGCATTTCTATATGTGCAAAGGTGGGGTCTGGGGGCGGGTGGTAAGAACAACTTACATTGAAGCTAAATTTGCAGAGCAAACACTCTTTCTAAGAATTAGAGAGTTGAACCCTTCCCCCAAGCTATTGCCTGATCTCTGCAGTTTTTTTTTTTTTGGGGGGGTGTCCCTTTCTCCTACTTTTCTCCCTTCCCCTTATCCTCTTACTTGCCCCTGATACCACCTGCTCCTTGCAGATTTAAAGTTAAATTTTGCTGGTCTGAGCTGTTCCTAGTTTCTTGCTGTCGGGGATACCTCCTAGGTCTCTCTATAAAATTCTCAAGGAGCCATTCTATCTCTATTTTCCCCCTCCTCCCAGCACTCAGGGTTGGTCTGATTTCTTTTTTCCACCTTGGGATCCTGTGAGAATGGAAAGTAATTCCTTTCTGGCCTGAAGCCACCTCGGTGTACTCGACCTGCTGACTGTGCTTACTGGCAGCATGGCAGAGGCTGGTGCTGGATTGAGCCAGCTTGGCCCTGTGACTAAGCCATGAGTCTCCCAGCTCTGGGAATGAGCTATTACCAGGAGAGGGGCAGTAGTAGCTGTTTGTGCCTGGTGGGAGTGAGGACTGCTGGACATCCACCCCTAACCCTCTGGGAGAGGAGGGGGAAGGTGCAGGCCACCGATGTTAGCAGTGATGGTAAGGATAAAATGCTAATGTGAGGGCCAGAGTACCCTTGCCCAGACTTTTCAGGGCTGCTCCCTTCTCACCAGCATCAGGGCCAGCTGTGTCTGAGATAACTATCAGATCTTCCTAATTGGCGGGATTGAGTAAAAATGCAGTATAATTCCTTCTGGCCCCCAGCCCTTCAGTCCCACCCCAGCCTTTGTGCAAACTGGGATCCCCAGAGCAGGTTTGGAGTTCCTGCTCCAAAAACAGATAAAAGGACCTGGAGAGGGAGAGAGGTGCTTGGAAACCCCAGTTGGGGAGCCTTCCTAAGGAACTAGGTTCTTCCCAGCGGGGCTGGCAAAAGCCCAAATTTTGCTGAGTGTGGACCAGTGCAGATTTGCTACTTCCTCCTGGCAGGACAGGGGTGAGTGTGCATTGATCCAGAAGGGTGCTTAGCGTGCGTCAGTTTTGGGGCCTACTTGACGGAGCTGCTGGGCTGGTTCTGCTGGGGACACCTGCTACCTGGCCCCTCTCTGCACACGCCTGTGACTCATGGCTCCCAGTACTACAGCAGAGTCCTTTTCTGTAGCGCAGGAACAGGCTGGGGAGGACCTGATTCGAAGGACCCTCTGTCTTGCTGGGAGACCTTTCCTTCCCACTCTACCCCAAATCTGCTCTTTTGTCTCAAAATCTCCAAGGACATGTTTTCTCCATAACTGGTTACTTGAAAGACTGTGGTCTCTGGATTTGGGAGAAAGATGTATGCAGAGGTGCTCTCCCCTCTTTAGCAGAGGGACCTCCAAGGTGTCAGCTCTTGGTTCTGGCTCTGCTAACCACTCTCCCTCCCTATCTGGTTAAGACTGTCTTCTGCTTTCCCAGGCTCCAGCCCTGGGGGCCATGGTCCTCAGGAGACCAGTGAATGTCCTAGCTCTTCCCCACATCCCTCTGGCCTGACCAGCTGGTGGGAGTGGAGGACTGGGGATGGGGTGGGTGGTGGTGGTATGGGGATGGTGACACAAATGAAAGTGAGATGGAGAAGTCAGTTGCTTTGAAGGGATTGAGGTGAGAGGGGAGCACTGGAGAATTCTGATTAGAAAGCTAAGTTCTGGCTGAGTAGGGGTGGGAGCTTTGGAATAATCCTCCTGCCTTGGTCCATCCTACTCAGGCATTGCCCAGGCATTCTGCATGTTGAGCTTCTGAGCTGAGGGTTTGGAGTGGGGGTAGAATCAGGGTTGGGGGTGGATTGTAGACTCCCTTATCCCAGCTTCCTTATTAAGTAGACTTTCTTCGAGACCATAAGATAGATGCTGAGGGAGAGGCTCCCTGAGGGCAGAGGGTCTCTGGGGACCAGGAGTGGTGGGCAGGGGCTGATTGCCTGTGATATGAAGCTGAAGGAGACCAGTGGGCCCAGAGTTGGGGCCCCCTTCTGAGCTGCCCTCCCCCGCTCCCTCCTCCTCTCTTCACACGTGTTGGGTTGTAAAATCTGCATGGAGGGCACTTCCCCTGGGGGCCCTGCCCTTCCCCAAGCCCCTCCTCATGAGAGCGAAGGCCCTTTCACCTTCCCATGCCATCTCGTCTTATGCTGTATTTGCTCAAGGAAGGAAAAAAAAGCAAAGAGAAAGGAAAGAAGTCCCCAAGGCCCAGAGGGGACAGTGACTTGCCCAAGGACACACAGCTACTTAGTGGTACATCCAGATTCTTCCTCTTAGGCTGGCTATTTGTACTCATAGTGCAAGTGCCAGGAGATAGGAGCCAGGCGACAGGTCCAGCATCTCAAGAGTTCTGACCTCCCCTTCCCTTCCTCCCTCCCAGCCTTGATTAGACTAAGCCTGTTTTCCACTTCCTCCCTCGTCTTCCTGAGGAGTGGGAGCTTTATCTCTAGAGCCCAGCACAGCTTCAAATCTGGCCAGAAGTCCTCACCCTCCTTTTACACTGACCATGTGTCATTCCAAGTCTTTCGTGAGATGGACACCTCCACTGGGGCCTGGGAAGCACTGAACTCCACCGAAGCACTGGCTGTGCACAGGACAGCCTGTGCTCCAACACAGGCCGTTTTGGATGGAGGCCAGTGGGACGGAGGGAGTGAAGGCAGTAAGGGAAGCCCAGGCCAACGCTGGGCTGTAAGGAGTGGGCAGTGTGTAGCCACACATCATTTCCAAGGCCATCTGCAGGAGCATGGCTGGGGACTTTGTGGGTGGGTGTCATGGGACCTCCCCAGCCAAGCCAGAGGAGGGTGTTTTCCTTCCTTCCTTTTTAAAGGAAAATTTTTTACTGTTCTCCCCCACCCCCACCTGATTACAAAAGTAATAGATCTTTGCTATGAAAGAAATTTAGAATTTTAGAAAATGGAAAACCCCGTAATCTAAACTTCATAGCTAGCTGAACATTTGAACAGGTTTTTATATATAATCTTCCAGATATGTTTTTATCTACATATATAAAAAAGGTATGTATATATAACACACATGGGATTACATAAGGCATATTGTACAGTTTTGCTTTTCTCATTTATAACTTGGGCATTATTCAACGTCAAGACATGTGGATTTTTCTCATTCTTTTGATGACTGCATGAAATTCCATTGTATGAACGCACCATCATTTATTAATTAAATCCACAGAGTATCCACAGCAATGAACTTCCTTGGACATATTTCTTTGTACACTTGGGGAAAGATTTCCGGTAAGATAAATTCCTAGAAGTGTAATTGTTGTCTGAGGGTACACATATTTCAAGGTTTCATAGGTAGTGCCAAAGTGTGTGTTTGTACAGAGAGGGTTTAGGTGGGGAGGAAAATTTAATCTAGCCTCCACATCCTCCACCCCCAGATTTCAAGGCCTCTTCAAACTGAGGCGAGTTCGTGTAGGGTAGGCATTATGGTGCTCTTGTTTTTGGGGAGGAAAGAAATACAATCGACTTGGCGGAGGACTTGCAGGCATGGGGGGTGAGCTTGAGCCCACTTTCTGGGCCTGGGGATTGAGCCCCGTGCAGGGCTGCCTGGCTGATGGCAGAGGTGGGCAGATGGTGAGGACTCCCTAAGCACCCGGGCTTCTCACAGACGTCAGGCAGAGTGGGCGAAACAACTCCTAAAATAAATCCCCAGGACTTGGCTCACGGAGGCAGTCAGGCTGAGACTAGGAGTGCATGCTGTGAAGGGAATGTGAAAACAAACCGGGGGCCTGAAGGAGGGCGGCTGAGGCCCTGGATCTCCCCACAGAGTGACCCCCAAATCCTCTAGTGGGGACCCCCACCGATTGCTATAGCTTATGGACTCTTGGAACAGGAAGCAGAAGCCTGAAGTGTCAGATACCTCAGCTACTCTGGGCTGTTTGGGGCTCCATCTCTCTGTTTAGTTCATTTAGGCCCCTGGGCTAATCCCAAATCTACACCCCGCCTGAATGGAGTGGGGTGGCTGGGAGGTGGAGAGAGGAGGGTTTATCTCCTTAGCACCTCCCACCCTCTCCTATGAGATCTGAAAAGATTTGTGGGGGAGGGTAGGGATGACAGCTGGGTTTTGAAGACTGATGGAAGTGAGGTTTTGTGCTTTTGATTGTGTTTGTTTTTATGAGATTATCCATGGCTTTTCACTCCAGATGTTGACTTTTATCCTTAGGGAGAGGGAAGGCAGAACTGCTTACTCACTCTGGAACTCTTCCAGTCTAATGGGGGAGAAACAGAAGAGCCACTGGTCTGACCAGGCAGCACCTCAGAAAGTAACCCGCATAGCAAGACTTGGCTCTGCCACCTACTTCTGTGACCTTGACCAAACCATTTCTAGTCTCCCGGCCTCAGTTTACTCTTCTGTAAGTGAAGGGGTTGAGTAAACGATATCAGATCTTTTTTGGTTCAGGTTCTATGATTCTCAGTACAAAGCGGGCCTGGGGAATGCCTTAGTGATCTTTCTTCCTTCATCTTATCACTCTCTGAAATTATCTTGTTTTGTTTTTGTTTGCTGTCCACCTTCATCTCTAGGCTATGCTTTCTAGGAGGAGGGCTAACCACTGTATGTATCCCCAGGACAGTGGTGGGCACACAGTGGGTCCTCACCTCCTATCTGTGGAATGTAGAGTGTCCGTCCACTCAGGGGTTGGAGGGTTGGGGTGTTACTTGTCGAAGGAGTGGCTTTTGTCTATAAATGCTGATAGCACTCAGGAAAGAAGCTATCAAGTAAGGTTGGAGAGTTTATCTGAGAAGACTTCCTGGAGGAGGTAATGAAAAGAAAGAGATTTGGAATGCTAATTAAGTATTCTGATTAACAAAGGACTTGAAGGACCGTGGGCTTGGAAGTACTTTCTCGGCCCTACCTACTGCTCCGGAGGAAAGATGTGAGTCTGAGTTTTAATAGACAGTTTCGTTCCTCCCTTCCCAGTAATTTAATTACCTAGCCTGGGACGCTCCCTAGATTCTGTTTACCACTCCTCTCCCCCAGCTCCTCCCAAGGTTACCCCAGGATAGTCAAGCTGTATCTAGATTCCCATCTTCTGCCTCCCACCCCAGGGGAGCCGTGTGGGGCAGGTTTTGGGAAGGGACTCTCAAGTTTTAGACCTGTGCTGCCCATACAGAAGCTACCAGTCCCATGTAGCACTAAACAGGGGAAATGGCTGAACTGAGCTGAGACAGGCTGTAAGTGTGAAATACGCGACACATTTTTAAGACTTAGTACAAAAAAAGAATGTAAAATATCTCATTCATCTTCTTTATATAGCTATGTTGAAAGGAAAAAAATTTAAATATACTGAGTTAAATAAATTAAAATTAGTTTCACCTGCTTCTTTTTACCTTTTAAACAATGTGGCTGCGAGAAATTCTCAAATGACATATGTGGTTCGTGTTCTATTTCTATCGGCAACGCAGGCCCAGACATTTGGAAGAAGGGACATGATGGGCAAAAGGACGGGAGGTCCCTCGTTCTTTTCTTCTGAAATCAGAAAAAGATTAAACTGCAGCAGTCTGGAAGGAGGGGAGATGACAGGAAGGACGGAAAAATCTGACAGATCTGCATACACTCCTTCCTTCTGAAAAGCTTTCTAAATAGGTGAAGATTTTACATATCTTGAATTGTCTTAAAGCATCAAACTATGATTCTCGATGATCCAAATCCGATTACTTAGCGGACGATTTTCCTAACTTCGTTCAGGATGTTTTCACTTTATAAACAGCAATTTAATTGTCTATTTGATGATGAGCCCAGTTATCTGGAATCCACGGAAAATTCCTAACATGATTTTACCCAATAGTTTCTGATCTTTCATCACACTGCTATGATAGTAACAACAATGTTGATAGACTGAGGTTTTATCATCTTGCCCTCCCTGCTGCCTTCCTCTGCCCAACCCATCCTGCACCCCACCCAAAAGTGCTGGAGCAGAGAGAGGGCTCAGGCATGTGATACTGAGGGAAAAGATGCCTGCTGAGGGTCTGGATAATCCACAACCTGGATTATCTGCCCTTGAGTTTGTACCTACATAAGCAGGTGGCCTATATGCAGACAGGATGTACTGGGATGAGCCGTGGGGATCAGGTTAACACCTGGTTAGAGAGAGAGAGGGAGGGAGAGAGAGAAAGAGCTCAGTCCCTCCCACCCCCTCCACTTATCTCCCATCTAAAGCATTAATTCAATCAGTCACTCATTTTCTTCAATCAATCATATTTAATATCATAATATTTAGCATTACTATGCACTGATATACTGTCCTAGGCACTGGTGCTCAGGTGTAATCAATACACAAAGGCCTCCTAGATCTGGTTTCCTGAGAGAGGGATTCAGGGGACACATGATTTATTGAGGGCAAAATCTCAGGAGAAGGGGAGGGAAGCAGGGTGGGGCAGAGGACGGGCTGAGCAAAGACATGCTCTCATAGCTGGGGTCTAATTTTGGTGTGATCCTGTAGGGCAGCTCTGGATGAGAATGGAACCCAGAAAGGATCATCCATTAGGCGGGGAGACTGGTCTTTTTTCATCCTCTACAGTCAGCTAATTGGCTGCCACTTGCTGGAGTCTCCAAAGAAGGGGCAGCCAGGAACCCTCAGAGCCAGCACTCACAGCCAGTCCAGGGGTTCTGGGTGGGGCATCAAGGGCGTCCTCTCGAGGTGTAGCCCGAGAAGAGAAGAGCCTGCTGACCTGGGCAAGCCTGAGTCCTGATCGTGCGCTTGGCAATCCAGTCCTGGGCCTCAGCCATTATCTGCCCTTGTCTTGCCTTGTTTCTGCCGCCATTTGTCTCTGTCCCTGGTTCCTGCATCTGATCCTGCCCTCCCTCTTCTGGAGGTTTATCTGAAACTCGGGATGAAATGCTGAGTTTCTTCAAGAGCGTCCAGGAAGCTGGGGCTACTGAGTCATTCCTGTTGACTGCTTTCCTTGCCAATGGGGCTGTTGAGCCCCATTGCTCCTCTAAGCAGAAAGCTTTGGTGTCCCAGGGGACTTTTGATTCAATCCCCTTCTCTTGTGCTTTCCCTTTATTGGTTGTATCCATCCCCATCTCTTTTTGTGGAGAAAGGACAGTTTAAGAGAAATTGATTCTCAAGGCTTGATTTAAACGTCACAAGGTACATTCTCTGGAAGGGAAGGGTGGGATCTGGGCTGGCTTCCTTAGAAACTTCAGCATAGAAAAGACACCTCCTTTCCCTCCCTCCTCGCCCCTCCCAAATGGA
>NW_011889087.1:2518910-2593719 GCF_000151845.1 Pteropus vampyrus | reverse complement strand
ACCCTTAAATTGTTGAAACCAGAGCTGCTGGCTCTAGGGAGAGAGGTGAGGAAGCAGCCTGGACAGGTGTGGGTGGCCAAATACCTTTCCTTCTGGGAGGTGATACTTCCACTACACCTCCACAGGTTTCATGTGAACCTCACCCTTGCCTTGGCCTGGTGTTGGCAGGGTGGGCAGGAGGAGTTGAGCTGGCCCACTGCCAACGAGGAAAGCATTCTTAACAGGCCCTTGAATTATTAGCACATCAGTTCTTTCAAGGATCAAATCCGGGGGAAACTCACCTTAAAGAATAGCAGTAGGAATTGGGCCTAGATTACTGGGTGAATTTCAGTGATGGTTGAGAGGAGCACTCTGGAGAAGGTTGGGGAGCACCCATTCTCCCCAATGTATTGGCTGAAGGCAAGGTGTGGGGCCAGGATACAGTTCAGGGTCTGGATTAGAAAAAGTAACCCTGGAGGCCCAAAGCATCTGGCATCTCTGAATCAGAGGAAGGGACTGCCTGACTGAATGTGTCACCCCCATTAGGCTGGGGTTGGGGCTGTAATTGCTGTAATTCGTTGATGAATGCAATTTGCAGCTGGCTTCTCTCCCTGTGACAGGCTTCAATTAGAGCTGCCAGAAGGATCTGGAGTGGGAGGGGGAGCTGAGATGTTTCCAACTGTTTCTCTTGGTCCCCTCTCAGCTTTCTGACCCACCCACAACAAGAGGGAGTTTTTAGGTTAATTAATTGTCCCCCCCTAAACATACCCCCAGAGATATAATTTGAGAACAAGTGGTACTGGAGTGGAGAGGGAGAAAGGTATAAAATGAAGGATACCTTCCTGTAGGCTGGTCTGGGATGCTATGGATTTTAAAACGCGACCATTTTCAATTTAGTTTAGTTTTTTCTTATTTATTTTGGAGCTTCTGAACAGCCTGTAGGGAACAAGACTTTTGAGCCAAACTCCTTATTTCAATCTTATAGCCACCTCTCCATCTCATCAAAGGAAAAAATATGAGGCAGAATGGTGGAGAGAGAAAAATCAGTTTTTCATAGATATATACTAATTTTAATTTCAAAGGACTGTAGGGACACTAGAGATCCTTGAATCCAATGGTTTTCAAACTCTTTTCAAAAAAGCGATGGAAATGTTTCTTCCAATGAAATCTAACATAAAAGTTCAATGTGTAGAACAAGTCAGGACTGATCCAATTAAAGTGAAAGTGGGGGCTCTGAGGGCCCTAGACTATTCTCCCCAATTCCTGCCTCTGTGCCCTCCCTATGATATCTGTAAGGTCTATTTAAGATGACCAACTCATTCCAGTTTGTATGGTTTTAGCATTGCAACTCCTGAATCCCAAGAAATCTGTGGAACCTGGGCAAACCAGGACAGTTGGCTCCTTACATTCAGTGGAGCATAAAAAACCACTGACTTAGCTCCTTTGATCTATTGATGAAGATACTGAGGCCAAGAGATGTGACATGGTTTGGAGTCCCATAGATAGATTCCTCATGCCCATGAGTAGTATATATATTGGGAGGTAAGTCTTGCCCCTCCTTCCTGTATCTCTGTGAGAGGTAAACTGTCCACCTCCGATCTCTCTCCTGCTTCAAGAACCTTTCTAATGAAGCCTTGCTGCATTTCCCTAGAAAGAATTATGTCCTCCCTCCCAGTTCTTCTTTTAGAGTGTTTATAAGATAGAGTCATTTTTTTATCTTGTATCTTTCTTCCTATTTGGACTGGAAAATTCTTGGTTCCATGTCTCATTCATTTCCTATCCCTCAGCTCCTAGTGCAGTGTCTGGCTTAGAGCAGGCATTCAAAAGATGGATGGATGGATGGTTGGATGGATGAATTGGAAGATGGATAGATGGCATGAGTGGGTGGATAGAAAGATGGGTGGATAGAATGCTGGGTGCTGTATTGAGGCCTTTTGGATGGAAAAACTGGATAGATTCTTGGCAAACTCCTCTTACATCGATTCCTCCTAATATGGCCATTTTGCTTGAATTTGGTTTTCGGAACACCTAACATACCTATATTTAGAGGCAACAACCGAAGCAGCTTCCCACTGCAGTTAGAAATCATTTGTGGCATTGCTTTCCCCTGTGCAAAGTTATGGTTTAACTACACAAATACAATATTTGATGAAAATACCTCAAATAGGCAGCTGATGGCAGTGACGAATACTGTCTGAAAATAAAACAGTTTAAAATATCAACCAAGGATAAGTGTAGGAGGCAAGGAGAGAGGGTGAGCAGTTGGTGAATATAGGCAGCAAGACGATCAGGACTCAAGGACTGGACAGGCTGGAATCCTGATAGGATGTGAGGTGCACATCAGAAGAACCTCCCACTTATCAGGATCAAGAGACAATAGGATAGAAAGCTTCAAAAGGAAGAAGGGAGTGGTGTTGATCACATTTGGAAGTAAAACATTATACTAAATGATTTTTCATGATTCTTTCTTGACCTGCTATTAATTCAGCTATGATTTATTGAGAGTCCATTCTGACCCATGTTTAGAGACAAGCACTTTCACTTACATTGTTCTCAGCCCGTCGGGCCCGGGGGCAGGAAGACAGTCAACACACTCCCGGTGTACATTCTTCTCGGGCGATTTCATGCACACCCATGGTTTTACTACAGCAGTTACACCGACTCCGAAGTGTTCATCCCTAGCCCAGACCTCTTCTTGAGTCCCACACCTTACCTCTACCTCACTGCCAGATATCTCTCCTGGATGTCTACAGGTGCCTTAACACTCAAGAGACCTCACCTTGAACTCATTTGTTTTCTGTCTAAACTTTTTTTCCACTGCCCCGATTCCTTATCTCTATTCATGTCTCCTGACCCACTTAACACCCAAGTCAGAACCCGGCCATCATCCTTCTCTCCCTCCCCTGTCCCCATCCCCTATACTGGTCACCAGGGCCAGTAATTCTACTCCCTAAACACCTCAGATTTGTGTTTTCCTCCTCTTCCCCAAAGGAGCTGCCCTAAGTTCAGGTCCTTACCATTTGTCCCTGGGTTATCACCCTAGTTTCCTCAGTGGTCTCTGACTTTCCCATCTTGTACCCTGGGAATCTATTCTTTGCATAGTTGCCAGACTCATTTTTCCAAAATGCAAATCTGATCAGTCACCTCCCCTACTTAAAGCCTTTTGACGAAAGCTCAAATGTCTTTCAAATAACATTCAAACTCCTGAGCATCTGCAGCAAAGGCTTTCATAGTCTGTCACGCTTCATCTCTCACTCAGCTGTACCAAATCATGGCCCTTGCTGGCCATGCTCTCACTTTGGACAGACTATTCCTGGGACCTCGGAATGCCTCTCCTCCCATTTTCACTGATTTAATTCCTCTTCATGCTTCATGACTCAGCGTTTTGGGTGTCACCTCCTCTAAGCAGACTCTTTGACTACTCCTTCGCTCCTGAGTCTGGGTGAGGTGCTCCTCCTCTGACCTCATATTGTCCAGTGCTTGTCTCTTCCTTACCTCTGATTGCATTGCAGTACAGTTGCCTGTTTATTTTCCTGTTTCTCCCACTCCAATGTGAAATTTCCCCGGACAGGTAGGCTGTTTTTCATGCCTGCATTCCTTGTGCTGAGTGTGTTGCTTGGCACACAGTGTTCCCAGTAAATGTTTGTTGAATGAATGTATGTCCTCCTGTAGTTCAGTGTGCCCAGGAAATGTTTGTTGAATGAATGTATGTCCTCCTGTCGTTCTCTATTATCTATGGGCGTTTGATCTCATCCTTCCTCTTGAGGAGGCCAATTCAGTTCAGTTTAAGATAGGACTCAGGATGTGCTGTAGAAATTAGTACATTTTTCTCTCTCCCCCTCCTCTGTCTTCCTCAGATTTTGCTGGCAGCCACGCCCTTGGCACAGACACAGGCGGCTCAGTCTGCAGAACGTCAGCTGGTAGCGAACAGCCCTTCCCTTCCTCCCTGGCTCTGTCTTCGCTCAGCACAAATCGTTTTTCCTTTTTGGGTGTTCAGAGCTCTGATAGAAGAGGGCTGGGTGGGAGGGTGACAGTGTCGGGCTGTGTGCAGGGAGGCGGAAAAGGGAGGTGTGGGAGAACCAAGGCATGGATGGAAGCACTACTTTGCAGGCCCTTTTGAGGGAGAAAGAAAATTTAGCTCTTTGGGGCTGTCTGGGACAGAGCAGCTGAGATTGCTTGTCCCTTTTTTGCTCCCTGAGAGCTGAGATTGCCCTGATGATATTTAGCCTTCTAAATATTGGTCAGCTTTCCAAGGGAGGAGGAAGGGACAGAGAGAGAGAAAGAGAGGGAGAGAGAGAGAGAGAGAGGGAAATTGTTATGGATTTTCATACTGGCCCTGTATATTTGCTTGCTACCCCTGGGCAGACTCTTAGGGGTAAGACTACTATATATATAAATATATATATATATATATATATATATATATATATATATATATATATATATTTTTTTTTTTTTTTCATTTTGCAGAACATAGGAAAAGAGAATCTATCAAATACCTTATTTATTTATTTATTTATTTATTCATGGGTGATGCCAGATGCTGGGTGCAAAGATGAAAAAGGCTCAGTGCTGTTGGAGCTCACTGTCTGAGGTGGGGTGAGGCCTGTAAATGGATATGTTACAACACAGCCTGGTAAGTTGGGGATGGCTGTGAGAGCAAGGGGCTTGGTGGGCTTGGAGGACAGGTCACTCTGTCCACAGAAGGCATTAGCTAAGGAGGTGACAATGGCCCTCCAGGAGAGATTTCTGCACAGTCTTGTTCTCATAATAGCTGCTTCCAACTTCAATTCCTCAGAGGAGATTCTCTTTAACGCTTCATGAGGAAAGTAGTAGCATATATGGTAGGAAGAATACTAAATTTGGAGAAGACCACATGGTTTTAGATTCTGGCTCACCAACTCCATTCATTCATTCATTCATTCATTCAGTAAATGTCCCTGGCTCGAATGTGAGACCTTGAGAAATTGACATTACTTCTCTGAGATTCAGTTTTCTCATTTACATAATTGGGATACTGGGCACACTCACTCTATGATTCTTTCTGGAGGATTACATGAACTGATGTACATGACAACGTTTTGTAAACTTTAAAGTACTTTGCAAATGTGATCTGTTATTTATCCTTCCACTTATGCATTCATTCGGTCAGCCAGTAACTATTGAGTGCCCTATTCTAAGGTCTGACAAGCCCTTCTTCCAGGCAGGAACCTGCTTTGTGCATGTGTGTGTGTGTGATCAACCAGCAACCATCTGCTTTGTCTGAAGGAAAGTCCCAGCTTCCCCAGCCCCCAGCCCTCACCTTCAGCTGCAGGCAGCCAAGGACTCTCCCCTTTCCTGTCTCTCCCTAAGCTGATGGATGCTGGTGCATGGAGGAGGCCAGCAGGGTGCATGACTCACCAGCCTTAGTCACCCTGCTACCAGTACTTCTTACAAGACAAAGACCCCAAATAAAAACATGGCCGAATAGCAAGGTAGTGTTCCAGGCTGTGTCTCTGTGGGGAGCCACCAGAAAGGGAGCGGGATTCATTATTTTGTACTTTCTCAGCATTGCCCCCCCAAAACTCACATCAGAAGCATCCCAGAGAACCCCAGAGCTGAAAGGTGGCAGAGATGGAGCCCCTGGCCTAGTGGTGAGTGGGAGACTGGAGGTTGCTTTTTCACCATAGTCTAAGCCACATCATCACCTCTGACGTGTGTACAGTGCTTTACAGTTTATAAAGCGCTTTCTCTCATTTGATTCTCACAAGAACCTGGGAGGCTGTTACTAGAGAGGCAGAATAGTATAGAGGTGGAGTGCGTGGCCACCGGAAGCAAACAACCTGCATTTGAATCCATGTCTATTGCATGTCAGCTGTGGAATTGGGCAAGTCCCTTGACTTCTTTGTGTCTCAGTTTCCTCATTTAAAAAATAGAGGTAGTCTATGGTCATGCTACCCTAAACAAACCTGAATCCATCTGATCTCGGAAGCTAAGCAGGATCGGGCCTGGTTAGTACTTGGATGGGAGACCACCTAGGAAGACCAGGTGCTGTAAGTGTAAAAAAAACAAAAAAAAAAATAAGGAATTGTAAGTTTACAACAAGGTCCCTGCGATCTGTGAGGGTGCTTAAAAAATTAAATAAACACACAAATAAATAAATAAATAAAAATAGGGATAACAGTAACTGCTCTATACAGTTTTTGTAAAAATTAATAGCTTACTTCTTTACTGTTGGTCTTCTCAAATTCTACTGGAAGCTACAGAAAGGAGGGGTCTTTGCTTTATTTTTTGGGTGTCTGGACTTTTTAGGACAGTGGCCAACACAGAGAGGTTTGCAAATATAATATTTGTGAATATTGCATGAGATACCAGACAGGAAGGTATTTTGTAATCTAAAAGAGACCAGGAGAGGGGCCCAACCAGTTAACTTCTTATCAAAGGCACGGTCCTGGTGACACAGAGTTCCCCGTGAACACTCGGTGGTTCTTGAAGAAATGCCCTTGGAGGAGTGTTTTGTGGTCAGAATACATTTTCTGTCTCCTCTCATTCTTTCATTCATTTGTTTGTTTCTTCACACGGCCAGCACTCCTTTAGTACCACTCTTGCCAGTCCCTGTTCTGGGCAACGAGCATAGAGTCATGTGAACAAGGCAAATCTTATCCTTGCCCAGCAAATAGTCTATGAGACAGACAGTCCCAGAGGATTCCAGTGTTGTATGGTGCCAACCCCCAGGGTAGATGGGTGCATGGGGGCTCTAGGGACACAGAATCCTCCTGTCACTCCTTCCCATAACTTATGCGGGTAGGGATGGGGTCTGCCCAGCAAGGACTCTCCCAGCCCAACCTCAGATATCCCTTTGCTCATGGGTCCAGGGTGGAAAGCAGGTGGGGAAACTCTAGGAAAGACCCGCAGGAAGAACCCAGGCTGGGTATGTTCCTGCTCAGACTCCTGTGTCGCCTTATAAGACGTCTGTAGAGTCGGGCATGCCATTTCGGCCTTCTCCAATTAAGCATTACCAAGGTGGGGAGATTTGGAGTGCAGCCTGGCCAATGGATTATTTATTCCATCATTTGAATCACAATACATCTCCAAATTTTCCTTGATTTGGCTAATTCAAGAGATTAAGGCCCAGATGTGATGGGGGCAGGGTTGCCACTAAGTGTCACAAACCCCTCGTTTTGTACCAGCTGATGGGAGACCATAATTGCCCAGATGGTGGGAAAGCATGATTAGTCCTTCTTTTATGCCAGGCCCCAAGAGACAGGAATTAATCATAGAGCCAGAGTGGGAGGGGCTCTTTTCTCTCATCGCTCTCTCTTAAACTGGCAAGAAGGTCCCTGATGAATATGCAGTGGAAGAAGCTAGTTGGTCTTCCTGTTTAGTTCCAGTCAGGTCTACCTATAGCTTAGGATTCTGGCAGACTCTGCTGCTCAGTACAGCTTTTTCTTCCAAGGCTTCTCTCTCTGCTACATATTTGTTTTCCCTCTTTGCCTGCACGCTTCACTTCAACTCCAACTCGCCCTGTTTTTATGTTCTTGGCAACACTCTCATCAAGGTCAAGAGTGACCTACTTACCAAGATTAATGGCCTCCAGGATTGTCCTCATCTATTTGACCTCCCCATAATGTTTGAAGCTGTTGGTCACGTCTTCCTTTTGGAAACTCTTTTCTTGTCTTCTGGGACTCCCCGCGCCTCCTTTTCTGATCTTTTCTTTTCCTTCTTCGCCTTCCTCTCTGCTCCTGAATATGTTGACAAGTTCCCAGTTTTCTGTCTTAGACCTTTGTCTATTCTCTTGGCTCCCTCGGTGAGTGGCAGATACTGTTGGATGCCAATTTAACAATCATTCTCTTTTTCTTCTTGTTCTGGGAAGGCCACTCTTTAGGGGATGAATTATGACTGGTCCAAGAAATCACACTAAATAATTTATCTTTGCCTGTGATTTGTTTAAGGGTGGACACATGACATAGTCCTAGACAATGGGGCATGAGTAGAAGTTTGAGTGTCTGGGGAGGAATTTCAGAGAATGAATATGCAAGGAGAAGCAGCCCTTTTTGCCTTTAACCAAGTTGTGAGGATATGGTGTCTAAAGCTGCAGCATCCATCTTGTGAGCCTGGGGAGAAGACCAATAGGTTCAATCACCGTGATGCTGCCCTGGAGCTTTGATGTAGTTAAGCCAACAAATGCATCAATCCTGAGCCAGCCCTGCTATTCTAATTTTTAAGCTGCCGAAAGCAACCCTAACATATATACTAGGAGATATTAGCGTCTCCCATGACTTCAACTACCAGCTCTCTGTTAGTGCCTCCCTAGTTTATATGTTTAACTCAGACCTCTTGTCTGCAGCATCACAGACATCTTCACTTGGATATCTCTGAAACCTAACATGTAGAACAAAACCCCATCAATATGTCCTCTTATTCTCAGATCAAATCATCCTACAGTCATCCTACAGTACTTTATTCATACCTCTGCTAAAGTACTTGTCCCATGGGCTTGCGTGTTTTCCTTTCTGGAATTTGAACTCCCAGAGGGCTGAAAACTTATTTATCTTTAACTCCCTAGTGTCAAGTAGGAGCTCATTAGGTTCTTGTTGAACAAGTTAATTTGTGAATGTTCAGATGTGCTCAACTGCAAGTAATAGAATACCTAAAGAATAACAACTTAAAACGTAAGGGTATCTAATTATCTCGCAAAACATGAAGTCTGGAGGTAGGTAGTTCCAGAATTAGTTAAGCAGCTCAGCAGGGTCAGGGTATTGAGTCAGAATTTCTGGGATTCTCCTGACTGAGGATCTCTGAGAATCTCTGAGATTCTTAATGGTTGCAAAGTAGCTGCCACAGCTCCAACATCATATCCTTACACAATAGCCTTCCAAATAGGAAATAAGGATGGGGTAGGGGGATCATGGTGGCAGCAAAAGGGTTTCTGCTTCACATACTTTTGAAGAAGGCAAATCCTCTTATTATTGGTGGCTAGAACTGTGTTATATGCTCTCTTGGACCAGTTTCTGGCAAAGGGAACAGCAGTTACTACCAGGAATGACTTAGAGCAATCCCAAGTCATCCTTGGTGCTGCACACATTGCTGTGTGACAAACACAGGGTTCTGAATCAAGACAGAAGAGGGAAGTATCTACTGTATAGGTGATCAATGATGCTTGCCACTAATGTGCTCTATCTTGGTCCAAGTTCTTCCAGAACCCTCACTGCTTTCTTAGGCACTTCCAAGATACATGTAGCTCTGTGGTGAGTGAATCCATGCAGGAACAATCCTCGAATGCTCCACGTCTAGTGGGCCACAGCTGAGGATGACCGTGTGCAGTTCTACAACTTTGTGAACTTTTCCTCTACAGGGCTGCTGCAGACAAACGTAAAGGTAGTTCATTGAGCATGGGAGCCAGTGTCAAGGGGAGCAAGATGGGGCTGAAAGTCAACTCTGCTTGTCAAGCCATGCACTGTGGCATGGGATTGTGTCTGTTTGAGGTAGGGGTGTCTTGTGTCCATTCTCACAAAGGCATCTGAAGGGCTGGGGTTTCCCTGCCTTCCAGAAAGGCTGTACCAATTTATGCCCCCACCAGCAGTATGTGAGAATGTCTATCTCTCTGTATGCTCTCCATTACTAAGTGTTAATCATTTTAGAAAGTCTTTAACACTCTGTTATCTGGTTCCCCTGGCTCCAGCCTTCCTCTATGCACTTGCTATCTACTCTCAGATTTATCTCTCCAAGAACTTCTAAAGATCTTCAATGACTCTCTCTTTCTAATTAAGTTAAATCCCTTACTTGGCATTCTGGGCTCCTCAGGATGCAGCCCCACCCTATGCGCCCAGACTTATTTCTCATTACGAATCTTTCGCCTAAGCCAAATTTTTGCTTATGTTGTTCTCCACCCTCAAATTCCTTCTTTTCTGCTCATTCTTGAAGACGTGGCTCAGATCCCATCTCCTGCAGAAACATTCTTGGCCACTCTGGCCTACCCTCTGCTCACCTCTGCATTCCTTTGGTTCAGTGGTTCTCAAGCTTGGCTGCATGTTAGGATCACCTGTGGAGCTTTAGAAAATACCAGTGCCTGAGTACCCCACGGACATTCTGGTTTAACCTGTCTGGGTGCCAGACTGGACGCTGGGACTTTTAGACTCTCCAGGTAATTCTAATGGGCAGCCAAATTCCTGAACCACCTATCAAAATCATTTGGACTTATTGCCTTGCATATGGGTTAGATGGCTGGGGGAGCTTTAAAAACCAGGTTTCCTAGCTGTACCCCGGAGGTTCTGACATCTGAATTTTCTGAATTTTTTCTACAGCTCCCCAGGTGATTCCGATGTTCAACTCGATTAAAGGCCACTGTGCTATGCTTATGTTTTTTACATGCCTGTGGGGCTATGTACAGAGTAGGTGCTTAATAATGTCTAATTTTTTTTTATACATTAACTGATTAAGGAGAACTAGAGTAAAATAAGTACGTAAAAGAGATTTGGCAACTGTAATGTGCTGTGCAAGCATAAGACGTTATTACTGAGGTTATTATTATTACTATTTTAAAGTTCCAAGTTTGTCCTTGCAGTTTTTGAGGTAAGGCTGTGTTAGGTGCTAGTGAGTACTTGGGAACAGTTTGTTGAACGTGAACATGAAGGGGAGCCCTTTATAATATGAGATGTTGCACAGTACTCAGGTTTTCAAACTTGGTCTGGGCTGCAACCCTAAGATGCCTGCTCACAGATAAGTATGTGGTGGAGAGGAAGGTAGGAAGATTGCTATAAATCTGAAGTTAAATATCTTCTCTCCCCACCTCCAATAAAGGGAGAAAAATTTGGAACTTCATGAAAAAACATCTTTGTGATTTTGCCTGTGTAAACAAACTTGACTCCTTGTTTTAAGTCCTGGGGCTGGTGGTCCACCCTGGGGTGATGTCCTGGCCTGTCTCATAGGAAGTGGTGCCTTCGTGTGGCTTCCAGGTTTGGCTGCCTCTTTGGGAGTTTGATTTGGGAAAGGAGAGAAAAAGGCGTTTTAAGTTGCTGCCATCAATTCCCAGGATGAATGGCTAAGTGATGACGGCGGTGAACAATTTGCATTTAAGAGGCGGTTTGGGAGTTTGGTGAATAGCCCATGATTGCAGATAAACACCACCTGCCATGCTGTCCACCACAGCCCCCCCTTCTGCTAGAGAGTGAGAGTTTTCTCTTGGGCAGGAAAGCTGTTCGCCTGTTCCTTCACTCTCCAATGCTTTTATGCTATTGTTTAGGAGCTAGACGAGAAAACTGGATCTACAGGAAGTTTAGCCGGTTCATCTGGGAAGAAGGAAGAGCCGTTTCCAATCGAGGCTCCTCTACTTTTGATTAAATTGAAAAAGCAATGGCTGCAGAGGCACTTTCCTGGGCCCCAAATGTCCTTTTAGTGTGCTCTGTGGATGTCATGCTTGTTGGAATGCAATTCCATGGCCCTAACCTCAGACTCAAGGTAGGCTGGAATCTTTAACAAGCACCCTTGGGTGATCTTATGAACCCTAAGGCCGTGGGTTCTAAACATAGGTAAGCTTTGTCATTACCTGGAGGGAGTTAAAAACTATAGCTCCTTAGCCCCTGGAGATTCTGATTCTGTAGGCCAGGACTCCTTGAGTGGGAAGTGGGAAGGGTTCTCCCAAGGGATTTGTGAAGGAGCCAGGTCTGGGAATCACTACCTTCAGGAAATGATCTGATGTGAAACACTGAGAAACCCCCTATTCGTTCTACAGGACCTGAAACAGAAGAGGCAGGGAGGGAAGCTGAAGGCCAGGACCTGGGCCCAGTACTTGGAGCCAGATAGGCATTAACTACAGACCTCATAGGCCCTTTGAACCAGCCCTTCATCTGCTCCTGGGTGGGAACAGCATCCTGCAAACTAATTTCTGCACTGAGCCTGTCCGAGCCAGGGGAGGCTATGGGTGGGGTGGGAAGATTACTGGTCTAAGCAAGTTGAAAATTTTCCAAGTTTGATCATCTTTGTGAACTTGGGCAACTTTCTCTAACCATTCTGAGTGAGGTTTTGATGTGTAAAACGAAGATAATAATGATCACTCTGGATACTACATATGATTTATTAATATAAGGTGGAATACAAATAACAACACCAGAAAAATGTATGAAATCACAGAAATGGACATTTAAACCAACTTGAAATACAACTATTTCACATAGTGGGTGGATTGTTTTTTAAAATGACAGTCTTTAATGCTGGTGAATTTACAGTGAAATCGGTGCACTCATGGACTGTCAGGAGACATTGCAAGTTGGTACGTACCTCTTAGAAAGTGATATGGAACTCTGTGCCAAGAGCCCTAAAGATGTCCACGCCCATTGACTCAATAATCCCATTTCTGGGAATTATCTGAATAATTAAAACAGAAGCAGAATTATGTGTATAAGAATGTGTACTGCAGCATTACTGATAAAGCAAGCAAACAAGCAAACAAATAAATAAACCTGAAAATTAGCTAAACATTAAACACTTGGGAGATTGTTTCAAATTAAAGTAGATCTATGCATTGGAACACTATGCAGATGGTAAAAAGATCATTCATTACGAAGACCCTATAGCAAATAGAAAACATTTATAAGCATTAAGTGAAAGTAGCACAACCCCAGATGGTGTGCTCTTTGACTATAACTATGTACACTGTGAAAGCGAGTGTAGACAGCGGATGGAGGTAACATGCAAAACAGAGTAGTTATGCAAAGGTTAGGATTATAGGTACTTTTCTCTTTTCCAAAATTAAAAAAACTTTTACATTTTTTTAAAAAAAATATTAGAAATTACTATTTCGCAAATGGTGAAAACTGTTGTATGTTCCTGAAAGTTTGTTAGAGGTGAATCTACCACATCTGACTCATCTTTATCATTCCAGGTCAGTAAGACTGATCACCTCTCTTCATTTAATGCCCAGCCAAATGCTGGAGAGGGAGCTTGAGGGGAGAACTCTGGATACCTTTAGGCTCTAGGGAAAGTGCATGTCCTGCATTCGTGGAGTGAGTTTGTGTACAGTTCTCTGGGCCACTGCTGGGACAGGAGGAAAAGAAGGCACATGGGTATTAGGTCTCAAGGGCTTCATAAAATGGAGAGTTAGACACCTTTTAGATGTGTCTGTTTAATCCCTCTCAACTGAGGCTGGTATGGTCCCCACAGGGGACATTTTGATTGTCACAATGATTGGAAGGTTTACTATTACTGGCATTTAGCAAATGGGGTTGAGATGGTCCTTCACAACAAATGATCTGGCCCACAATGCACACAGTGCCCCTGTTGAGAAACACTGATTTAGTTTATATCCCATAGTCAAGACAGCCTTGTATGGGTGTACAGGTTGCCCACTGCACAACTCTTGAGGGCATCATTTACATGGTGTTTACACATGTGGATTCTGAAACCAAAGTTCCTGAGCTAAATGCCAGTTGGAAGACCTTGGACATGTTGCTTATCTTCTGTGTACTTCAGTTTCCTCTTGTGAAATGGGAATAGTAATAGTAATGTAAATAATAATAATAATAATAATGATAATAATGATGAAGATGATGATAATAATAATAATAAAGTAAGACTACCTCATAGGGTTACTTTTATGATTACATTAGTTAATGTATGTAGAATTTAGACCAGTGCCTGGCACACGGTAAATGTTCAACTCACGTTCAATGGTGATTATTCTCTGAGATCTAATTTCCCCATCTGCTAGGGTGGGGCCCCAGTTTTTACTCCCTGATCCTGACTGTATATGCTCACATTCTTGCTCTCCCTGAGGCTTAACTTTTCCTGGTCCTACCTGTAATCTTATAAAGTCCCTTGCTTAAGCTTGCTTGAATTGGTTTTTGTAAACTGTAACTCAAAGTCTTAATAACTAAAACAGGGAGAAAAGGCACACCTGCGTGGAACAACAGTGGATAATACAAAAGAGTTAAGTGTGAGACTGCTTGGTCTAGAAAGCCCATAAATGCCCCCAGACAATACCTAATCATAACTGAATGAAATTTTGATACAAATCACAAGTTATTAAGCAAATGGAATGCTGCTAGCTTGGCTCTTGTTCTATGTTCTAAGAAAACAGACAGGCCATACAAACAGGACCAGTCCAGACATAGACCGAAAAGTCAAAGGAAAGAGACCCTCTCTCTCAAAACCACCCCTGCTAGCATCTGGAAGTTCTATCCTTAGCCATTCATGCCTTTGTTTAGCAGGCTGCCTTCTTTGAATATGCCAATGTCCTTGAGAAGGGTAGCTCAGAAAGCCTGCTACACTCTACTGAGAATGTGCTTATTAAGTGGGTTCCTTCTGCCTCCTCCACTTTCCATCCCCAGCCACCAAGGGGGCAGCGAGAGAGTCTGAGGAGGATGGAGGAGGGAGAGCGTTGCAGAGTGGATCTGCCTTCAGGTGTTGATGGTCTCATCAACCCTATGTTTAGGGAGAGAGCAGTGGACCTTACGGAACTGGAAAAAATGTTCTGATGTGTTTCTGTCAGGCATGGTATACATAGGGAATGACTGTAGTTTTTTTTTTTTTTTTTTAGTGTGTGTGTGCGTGTATGTATGTTTTCAATCTTTTGGGCGTTATCTATGAGTAGAATCACTGCATCATATGGTAACTCTATGTTTAACTTTTTGAGGGATTGCCAGACTGTTATCCAAAGTGGCTGCACAATTTTATATTACTACCAGCAATGTATGAGGGTTCCAATTTCTTTACATCCTTTCTAACACTTGTTATTATGTCTTTTTGATTATAGCCATTCTAGTGAGTAGTTCTATAAATTGTGACACATACATATAGATTTATATAACCACCACCATAATCAGGATACAGGGTTGTTCAATTACTACAAAAAACTCCCTTCTGCTGTCCCTTTGTTGCCACTCCGTCCCATCCCTAGCCCTTGGCAACTACCGATCTATTTTTCATCCCTATAGTTTTATCATTTGAGAATGTTATATAAATGGCATCATTCAGAATGTAACCTTTTGAGACTGGCTTCCTTTACTCAGCGTAAATGCGTTTGAGATTTATCCAAGTTGTGTGTACCAAAAGTTCATTCCTTTTTATTGCTGAGTAGTATTCCATTGTATGGAGTTACTACAGTTTATTTATTCATTCAACTTTTCAAAGACAATTAGGCTATTCCAATTTTTGGCAATTATGAATAGAGATACTATACATATACATGTACAAGTTCTTATGTGGACATAAATATTCATTTCTCCAGGGTAAATGCCCAGGAATGGGACCACTAGGTCATTGGGTAAATGTATGTATGTTTAACTTTGTAAGGAGCTGCCAAGCTATTTTCCAGATTGGGCTGTTCCATTTTGCATTCTCACCAGCCGTGTGTGAGAGTTCCACATCACTCCCGGCATTTGATATTGTCAGTTTTTATTTTAGTCATTCTAATAGGTGTGTGATAATATCTCATCATATTTTAAAGTTGCATTTCCCTAATGATTAATGATATTGCTTTATTTACCATCCTTATATCCTCTTCGGTAAAGTATTTGTTTACATCTTTTGCTCATTTTTTAATTGAGTTGCCTGTTTTCTTATCGTGCAGTTATGAGAGTTCATTATATGTTTTGGATGCAAGTCCTGTGTTGGGCATGTGATTTGTAAATGTTTTCTCCTAGTCTTCAGCTGAGATGTAATTCTTTCGGTACATGTGTCTGATGAGAGAAAGGAACGGAATTGATATTTATTGGGCACCTACTATGTGCTAGACATTATATTGGATTGCTGGAGGAGTAGGGGGATGAGTAAGACAGAGTTCCTGGTGTCCCAGGGGTGGGTGGAGAGGTGAAGCTTGGACACCACTGTCCAGATCACAAGCAGAAAAGTCTGAGCCACTTGAGGGCAGTCAGCGAGGCAGAAAAAGGAAATGGTAGCACGGAATGGTTAAAAGTGAGGGCTCCAGAGTCAGACTGCATGTTCCAGTTGTACCATTTACCACCTGTGTGACTGTGGACAAGTTACTAAACCTCCCTGCACCTCGGTTTCTTTATTTGCAAAATTGGAGCAGTAATAATGCCCACCTCAAAGGGTTGGGGACACTAAATGCAGTAAGCGCTCCACCATTGTTAGCTATTATTTTTTCCTTTTTTCGCAATATTGTTCTGTGGCACTCAGTGCAAGCTCCCGGGAGGACGTGTCCTTTGAGCTGAGCCTCAAGAACTGGAAGGACTTCTAGAAGCAGTCTGAGATGGAAGCAGTAATGAGGTGGAAACTGCTCTTGGGAACCGTATGCTTTGTCTCAAAGCTTATATTTCTTCTCTCTTCCTAGTTCCATCCCCACCCTCCTTCAACCTATGCTCTCCTCTCATGCAGTCTCTTTCTTTCCCTTCCCTTTCTCTTCCCCTTTTCCTTCTCACGCACTGGAGGCCTCCGTGGGTGCTGTGGTGTCCTCAGTCTTCTGAGGCTGCTGACCACTAGGTCATGGACTGCTGCTCTGAGGCTGCAGGCCCCTCAATGGGGACTCTGCACCTCACTCCAAAAGGAAGCAGGACGCTATATAGAGGATTCCTCCCCTGCAGCTGAGTGCTGTTGCTCAGGGAGAGATGGATTTAGCGCTGGGTCACTTCCAGTGTAGATTATTGAGCAGTTTTCTGTATAGACATTAGGCCTATGTTGGGACAACAGCTGGACCAGCTCGAGCTTGTTCAGTTAATAATTTACTGCCAGGGAAATGAGAGTTAAATGAGTCAGGAGGCACATTCTGTGTGAACTTTGGGATACCTCTGACAGCAATTTGTGTAATTTGTCCAGGAAGATACTAAAACTGTCTGAATTCTAATGTCCTGCTTGCCACACTGACCCTTTGGATCTGTTTTATTAACATGGTTGATGCTGATTTATGTTTATTTTACTGCTTTGGTTTCTCTTCTGAGTTCATGACGAGAGCAGTGGTGACTGGAAAATGGCTCTGTGAGGAATTATGTCCCCAGGTGTCCTTATTCATGAAAAGTTACTAGCGGCTGTGGGTTTTCTCTGCTTTGCAGGGCTGAGATGTCTTGCAACAAAATTGCCCCTTTCTGCCCTACTAGCTGCCGTGTGTGTGTGTGTGTGTGTGTGTGTGTGTGTGTGTGTGTGTGTGTAGGGCTGGCTCCATGGCGAGTGACCTGTGCAGCCAAGCAGGGCCCCGTGTTCAGAAGGACCCCATGCTTGATTTAATGCTCTGCTGTGGCCGTTTTGAAATTCTTTTTCTTTTTTAAAATTTTTATTTTTCAATTAGAGTTGACATTCAATATTATTTGCTATTAGTTTCAGGTGTACAGCATAGTGGTTAGACATTTATATAATTGACAAAGTGATCCCCTTGATTAATCTAATCCCCACCTGGAACTATACACAGTTGTTACAATATTATTCACTATATTCCCTATGCTATACTCCACATCCCCGTGACTGTTTTGTAAATACCAATGTGGACTTCTCAGTTCCTTCTAGCACCCCTAAACCCCCTCCCATTTGGCAATTACCAGTTTGTTCTCTATATTTATGAGTCTATTTTCATTTGTTTATTCATTTATTTTGTTCTTCATATTCTACATATACATGAAATCATATGGTATTTGTCTTTTTCTGTCTGACTTATTTCACTTAGCATGATACCCTCTAGGTCCATCCATGTCGTTGCAAATGGTAAGATTTCATTTTTTTATGGCTGAGTAATATTCCATTGTGTATATGTACCATAACTTCTTTATCCAGTTGTCTATTGACGGGCACTTAGGTTCCTTCCATGTGAAATTCTTAATTTATAAACAAGAGGTTAACATTTTGTACTGGGCCCTGAAAATTATGTATTCAAGCTTGTGTGTGTACCATGATTCTGATGTTGAATTCGAGTGACCCTCCAAGGTCATTCTATCCTTTCTCCTGCCTCAGGGACTGTCCTGAAATCCTAACTATTAAAGACTCGAGAAGGCTATGGCTACTCTGTGCAAGAATCTTACAGCCCTACTAGTCAAGATATCTTAAAACACAACACGGATAAAGAATTTGTTTAAAAATAATTGATGTATGGATATACTTTAAAATTCAAAAGCTACAGAAAGTGTATGTGTGGCACCCTTGTTATCTCATAGTCTTCTTGTTCCCCTCCTGTAGAAGCAAGCTCTGTCACCCATCTCAGGGAACCTTCCAGAGAGTCTATGCTTCGATGAACATATGTGTACATATCTCCATATTTCTTTTTCTTTACCAGATAGTAGGATAAATTGTACACTATTTTGACTCTTCCTCTTTTCACTTAATTGTGCATCTTGGAAAATTCCAAATCATCATGTGGATCTACCTTATTCTTTTTTCAGTAACAATTTCTCATTATTTGGATTTACTATAGTTTACTTAACAAGTTCCCTGTTGATGGACACTTAAGTCGTTTCTGAACTTTTGCTCCTATAAACAATGTTCTTAGAATTGCATTGTCAGAGTTAGCAAATTAAAATATAGACATCCCGGTTAAATTTGAATTTCAAAAATACGATGAATAATTTGTAAATATAAGTATGACTCATACTTATGTCCCAAGAGGGCAGGACATTTGGGACATAGCTATACTTAAAAAAATTGTGTTTATCTGAAATGAAAATTTAACCGGGTGCCTATATCTTATTCAGCAACCCTATCCTAGAACAGTGCCTGGCACATAGTAGGGACTCAGTAAAGATTTATCGAGTAAATGAATAAATGTTTCCTCTCTAGAAGCTCATGAAGGCAGCTACGTGGGCACATTTTTTGCTCTGTCTGCAGTGCTTAGCAGATATTTGTTCAATATAGGCATACCTCATTTTATTATACTTCATAGATATTGCATTTTTTACAAATTGAAAGTAAGTCCCTCCACCAGCAAAAAATTATTTGCTTAAGGCTCAGATGATGGTTTACATTTTTTAGCAATAAAGTATTATCTGATTAAGGTGTTTACATTTTTTGACATTATGCTATTGTACACTTAATAGACTACGGTATAGTATAAACATAACTTTTATATGGACTGGGAAACCAAAAAATTTTATTATGATATTTGCTTTATTGCAGTGGTCTGGAACTGAACCCGAACTATCTCTGAAGTATATATGCCTGTATGTGGGTAAATACTACAGTGAACGTCTTTGTGAATGCTTCATTTGGCCCATGAGAGAATACATTTGTAGAATAAATTTATGTGTTTAAAAGTTGATAGATTCTGCCAAATTGCCCTCCACAGGCCTCCGATGCTTCTTGGCCAAGATGTCTAATTATATTCCTGCTCATCACCTAAAGTCAGTTAACCTTTGGGGAACTTCCCCCTTGAGGCTGCTCTAAATGGGAGTCAAAAAAGAATCGAAAGTGCCATCATAATACCACCCCTTTATGCCTCCTCCATCAATTTATGCCAAGAAATGAGGAACTTTAGATGCAAATGGCAGTAGATAACATCTGGCTCATCAGGGCCCCCTGACTGTCTTGTCCCCAAAGGCGCTGGAGAAGCCCATCAGGTCCTGCCGGCTCCTGGTGATGGATGGCTTACATTGGTTGGGCTGTCCCAGAGGTGCTCTTGGGTTCATAGTCCACCTGCCTTCTAATCTTCCAATCTGTCACCAACACAAGACGATTTAATCATTATAATGAGGCTGCCACTGAGAGCACGCTCTGCCACCTCTGGTGGGAAAGCCTGTTCCACACCTTCTCTGGCCATCCTAAGCATGTGTGGTCTTTGTTTGCCAACCACCAAAATCTAGTGGTTGCATGGATCTGGGTCCTTATTTCACCATTTCCTGTATTAGCTGGGTGACCTTGTACAAGTTGTTGAACCTCTCTGAACATCAATTTCCTCTGAAGTAAAAAGGGGCTAATGACCCCTACTTACTACCTCGAGGGTTTGTCATGAAATTCAAAGCAATAATTTATGGGGAAAAAGGTGTAGAAATTGTGAAGTGTTCTATAAATATAAAATATTTTGAGGATGAGAGTGTGGACAGCAGAAGGTCTTGAGTAGTTACTGAATTATTATTTTTTTACCAGTGTGGCTTCAAAGTTTCTACCCAGGAGGACTTCAAAGGCAACCACATGGAAGGTGGGAGTTGGGGCTTGCCATTTACAAAAGACTGAGAAACAGTCAATATCAATCAATAGGCCTCCTCAAAGCCAGGGAGTAGAGCTGACTAATTACATGGATGGGTGAAGTGTCTCTAAGCTGCCACCCTTTGGTGACTCCCAAGACTTGGAACTGGGCTCTCTGCTCCCTTGGGATTCCTGTGTCTGTATGTAGAAGACCCTCTCAAGATTGTCCATTGGGACTGACAATATTTACTCCACCAGCTTCTAGAAACCTGCCATTTCCAAAGAGGCCACTGTCCAATCCAATTTAAAACTGGGCTTCTTCCACTTTCTCACCTTTGCACCTCTTGATCCCTGGAATGCGAGCTCTTGCAATTTAAGACAAAAAGCTATTTCTCAGCACTCCCTGGTAGGAGAGGCTTCCCAGAAGTGGCTGGAACGCAGAGGAAGTGCTGAGCCCTGGGGCGAGGGTGGGTGGTTCTTTCTTACCCCAGAATGAGTGTCAGGACAGCTGAAGTGAAGGTCCTAGGCTACTCTGTACCCGCCTGCCGGCTCTGGGTTTTTGGCTCTGAACTCTTCTTTTTCCTCTGAAGTTAAAAGAAAGGTGGAAAATCACTGTGTGAGTGTGTGTGCGTGCGTGTGTGTGTGTGTGTGTGTGTGTGTGAGAGAGAGAGAGAGAGAGAGAGAGAGAGAGAGAGAGAAAGAGGAAAAGACTTACTGACCTGGTCCCTTACTGTGAGGACTAGTGAATTTCAGCATTGTGTGAAATGCCAGTAAGCTGCAAATTAAGAATAACTTCCAATATCTACTTCCAGTGTAAATCACCCCCAAAAGCATTGTGTTACACCTTTGCAGAGAAGCTGCCCTTGTTGCCAGCTGTTGGGACTGACAGCCTCACACCCAGAGGTGGGAAATACACAGAA
Source organism: Pteropus vampyrus (assembly GCF_000151845.1). Classification (NCBI taxonomy): domain Eukaryota; kingdom Metazoa; phylum Chordata; class Mammalia; order Chiroptera; family Pteropodidae; genus Pteropus; species Pteropus vampyrus. The sequence goes on along the minus strand of NW_011889087.1, from coordinate 2,572,789 downwards.
TGCAGTGGGGGTTGTCTAGGCTGCTTGGGGGTTAGGGATTTCCCTGGACGGAGAGAACAAACAGATGTAATCAAAGCAGATCAAAACGCAGTTTATCTTACATGGTTCTGCATCTGGCGGCGGAAACAAATTCTGAGCTCTAGCAAAGCAGAGAAGTGAAAGATAAATGGCACTCGGATGCCGGCAAAATCCAATATAACTATTACAGTAGGTTGCCTGGGTGTCTGCACTCCTTCCAGTAAGGGAGAGGTGATGCATTTGGCAAGGGAAGCCTGCAAAGATCGGGACAGGAGTGACTGGCTCCTGGCTTGCTGGGTTGTGACACGTTAGTGTTTCCTCACCTGCACTCTCCCTTCCCTGGGAGTTTTGGATTGGAAAGCTGGACGGGTCCCTTTCAGGATTCTGTTGCAGGTACAGGAAAAATGGGTGAGTGGAAGATGAAAGTGAAAACCTTCCCATTCTCCATTCCAACTCCCGTGCCCAATGTCCCAGGACTCCCCCTGCTCAATTACAGTTTGGAAGTTTGGGAACTTGTGGATTTTTCAAAAATATCGGTTTTTCTCTTGCTTTGCTTCAGCTCCACTGGCCACCTTTCTGTTCCTGGAAGCTACCTTCTTGCCTCAGGGCCTTTGCATTTATTGTTCTCCTGACAGGTTCTTAGAGAGACTTTCCTTTCAGCTCAAAAGTCTCTTCCCCTGACCACTGCTTCTAAAATAGTATCCCTCCCTCTACTCCACACTGTCTGTGTGTCACCTCGAGGAGCTAGAACAAAAAGTCCAGTGGGCAGGGATCTCTGTCAGGTTTTGCTCATTGACATATGTCCACACCATGCCTGGTTCGTCACAGACGCTCATACATCTTGTTTGAATGCACACTGAATGGAATAATCCCCCTCCTTTATGTTTCCCGTAGCCCTTATTGCTGTCAAACATCCCTTGTTTACTTATCTGTTTGCTTGTTTGTTGTCTGTCTCTCTGGCTGGATTAGAACCTCCATGAGGGCGGAGACATTTCTGTCTTGTTTTCCAATGTCTATCTATTACCAGTGCCTGCAAGAGTGCCTGACACTTAAAGATGCTTGATAAGCATTTGTTAAATGAACGAACAGGGGACCTTGCTTTTCACAGACAGATGTGTCCAGTGGTATGAGGGGGAAATAACCCACACATTGTAATTGCGGGCAGAGTCCCAGCTGCAGTATCTTTTGGAGAGACAAGATTCAACTCATAGCAATTGTCTTACCTTTGTGATGTAAATGAACCGCCCAGGACTGGCTTTCCTAGTACAAGAATGTCTAGATAAACTAGAGCTTTTGGGAGTAGAGGAGGTTCTGAATAATGGAGTTTTCTGATTGAAGAAGGGCTACATGGTCTTGGTCTAGGATTTTAGAATAATAGAGTATCGTAAAGGTGATTGGCTGTTCCTCGATTCAGGATAAAGGGTCTGGCTTGGGAGTGCTTATGGTCAGCATTAGCCATGATGGCTCCTGGCCAGTGATGATAAAATGTACAGCAAATGTATTTAGGTGATTTGGGCTAAAACCAACACAATGCCAAAGAGTAAGCCCGGAATTGACATTTGGGGGAAACAAAATATTGACTTGTCCTGCTTTCGTACTTCCGATTAAAAGGGAAGTATTGAAACAACAAATTCAGTTAAAGATCCAGGTTAGATTGTGTCTGATCGATAGAGATTTTATTGTACATTTGGATAATGTCTTGATGTTACACAACTTTGAATTACTAATAGGTGACATATGTCGTGCATGGACAATGTGCCAGGCACTATCCTGAGCTGTTTACATTAATTAACTCATTCATTCATCCTCATAACAATTCTATGTAGGTACTTTTATTATCTCTGTTCTACAGATGAGAAAACTGAGGCTTGGAGAGGTTAGGTGACTTGTCCAAGTTTACACAACTCTGAAGTGGCAGAATCAGAATTTGAATCCAGACTCCAGAGCCTACATTATGCTCCTCTACCCATGGTGACTAACTTGTCCTGGTTTGCCCAGGACTTTTCTGATTTGGCACTGAAATTCCCACACTCTAGGAACACCCTCAGTCCCAGGCAACCTCAGATGATTGGTCACTTTACTTCTGCCTCTTAAATACAGCTTTTCAAGGTCAGCTCTGTTGTAAGTAAAGCCACAATGACTGCTAGCCAGTTTGCTGATCACTAACAAGAAGGAGATCGCGAAAATGACCTTCTTAAGCTCTCGCTATTAAAGTAACATGGATAATATATGGAGAAAATCTGTGGCGAGGCCAAAAACAGGAGCCAAAGAAAATATTTCCAAATCGACAATAAATAATGACTGAGAGAGTGGGTTGGCAGAGAGCTGGCTGTGAGTGACTGAGACAAGGCTACGGTTGGAAATACCCGCAATAATGAAGGTGATGATGGTGATGGCGGTGTTGCCTCTAACTGGTTGAGTGCGTGGCCGGGTTCTGTGCTGATCACTTTTCTTGTGTTAACTCACTTAATCCTAAGCATGGGAGGGAGGCACTACTATTATCCCACCTTACAGATGGCAAAATTAAGGCTCAACGAAGTGAGGAGAATCTTTGCAGTAGCAAAGAATTCAGCTGGCCTTTGGGTGGGAAAAGGAATGTGAGCTCTGCCTGTACTTGGCTCAAAAAGTTTTTAAAAAATGTTTCCTACTTATAATTTTTCCAGAATCTTTGAGGACAGAAGCATTTTTCCAGACCAGTAGTCTGCTCAGATTCTAATTGGAAATTGGGATAAGGGACCGAGTGCCAGCCTGTCCCTTCGTGCCAGCCTGTCCCTTTCACTCACCAAAAAGGTTACTTTCCTGCAATCAGTAAACTTCTTTAACGTGCAGTACTTGCCACACATCCCTGTTTTTTTCTGAGTTGGCAAGAGTCAGGCTTCTGCTGTGTGACTTGGCCAGACAATTGGATGTTAATGAGTGACTGGTGTGATAACATGGAAACCATTACCTGTTAGATGTTGGAGTGCTGCGGGGGAAGCTGCTAGGATATCTGTGCTTAGGCCCTTCTGGAAGGGCCATTATTTTGTTTTATGTACCTTTGTGCATTATTTCTGTCACCCTCAAATGCTCATAATTAATTTTCATTTGTTCTGGTCCTTTACACATGGCTTGCTTCCTGGTGTCCTACCAAAATCTTTTCTTTTACAATATTATCATGTTATAGGGAGAAAAGATCTCTTTAGAGCTAATATATGGACTTTCTGTTTTCTTCTGTGGAGGGAGTGGGCCTAATTTGCCAAAATCCCAGTGGCTGTCTTTGCCTCTGCTTTCAGATAGAATGCATTAAACAGGGCTTTTGTTTTTGTTTGATTTTCTTGTTACCATTTTTTTAAATAACCTCTGATTTCATGGATGTGCGAAGTGTGAGTAATGAAGTTGAATGAAAGAGTAGCTGCATGCATTTAAAAAATTGTGGTAAAATGCACATAACATAAAATCTACCATCTTAACCATTTTTAAGTGTACAGTTCAGTGGCATTAAGTATATTTACATTGTAGTGTTTTCCTGCAAAACCGAAACTATATCCATTAAAGAATAACTCCCCACCTTGGCACCTCTCCAATTTCCTTCGCCAGTGTGTTTTAGGAAGGTCGATAGTATATTAAAAATGTAGATTTGTCTCCCTTAACTGACCCAGGTCTGGGCTCATCACTGTTTCTAGGAGGAAGTGATTATATGACCACATGAATCATCTGCCTATAATGATGGCGGTCAAATAATTGAACCTTCCCTCTTTAAAATTGTGGGCAGGAAAGGGGTCTTGGAGTCACAATTCACTGAGGCCTATCGAATTCAAGGGCAAGCTCACTGGTAATTAATGGTCCAGACAATTGTCAGGTGGGACAGATGCTGGGCTGACATTCTGAAGAAAGATTGAGGAAAAGAATTTTTAATAAATAGTTGAAAAGATTTAAAGATAATAGATGCTCCATTATAAAAAATTTTTAATGTATAAAAGCATGTAAAAAGAAAATTAATCGTCTTTCCTTAGTGCCCTCTCCTGTTTCTTGTGTTTCTTTCCAGATTAAATATGTATAAAAGCATATGTTTCCAAGTATGTTTATATCCATCTGTATCAACTATTCTTTAAAAAAGTAACAACAACAATGGGATCTTACTGTTCAAATCACGCTGTCATTTCACGACTGCCTTATGTTCCTTCACTCTATGGATGTACTCTGATTCATTAGGGTGGTTCATAATTTTTCCCTGTTACAAGGAGTGTGGCAATGAACATCTCCATGCATCTGGACATGTAGTTTTGCATTCTTATGTGCACATATCTATAGGATAAATTCCGATAAATAAGGTTTAAAAATTGGATGACTATTGCCAAATACTGAAAGATAAAATTTTAAGACAGCTGCTGACCTCTTGAGAAGCTTACTCAGGATCTTGTGAGTGACAGTAAGCTGAAGAGCTTTTCTACCCAGGAAGTCAGGTAGGACCATTCAACTGATGAAAGTGCCATGTGCTCCTGGTACCTGCATAATTTTCAACTGGAGTACTCCTAGCATTCATCCTCATTATAAATAGTCAACTTGGCCTACTGATTTCAAAGCCAGTTACTTGATGACTTTAGTGAGTATTAATAAATTCTCTGCAGACCACTCATCAACCTAGGGGGACCAGTGAAATTTACAGTCCAGTGTCTTTACTTGAAGTTGAGGTGATCAGCCAAGCATTAGCTGTTCAAGAAAGAAGGGCCTGTTTGAAAATCTTTCCAGCACCTTGTCATCTTTTCCAGTCAGTACCTGTTTTTGATTGAGGTTTTACGAATGTCTGTGGAATGAATAAATTACCGTAAAGTGATTTATCTCTCCTTCAGATTATAAACACCTCTTCAGCAGATCCCCAAGGGCTAAAAGTCACCCAGCCTGAATCTTCTTCAGTGTTTGCCCTGCACCCTCAGCTGCTCACTGGATTGCTGGCTTGAATGGCCAAATACCTGAGCCACCCTGAGACTTGGGATAAGTCTTGAGTTTTCACTTTTCCTGAAGCCCAGGGGCATCCCATGTTGATCCTGGCTAACCTTGAAGAGTTTGCCCTAGGAGAAAAGCATTTCCCCGTGGGGATTATGCCACTCATTTTCTCAGGATTGGGTCTGGTTGGAATCCAGCCAGGAATCTGTCTAAGACAGATCTGAGGTAGTGATTCGCATCCAGCTGATTCTATCCGCCCAGGGAACAGAAGCCATCTGTTGGATGCTGGAGGAGTCAGTGACAGATGCCTCTCAGGGGCTGTAGGAAGAGCTTCTGCAGCTTCAGCTGGGGGAGATTCCCCCAGTGAAAGCAATGCCTCCGCCCCAATTTAAATTTTGATCTATTTTCTGCATGTGATTTCTGAACTGATATTCTTCTGGTGATAAGGCAATAAAGCAATGATAGGTGTCAATCATCTTCATGTTCTCAGCTGGAAAAGTCACGTTTTTTCACTGCTGGCATGGCCTACTAATAGAAGAGCAAGGTTTTTACCACCACAGGACTGAGGCACTGGAATGTCCGCTTGCCTCCTTAAATTAGCTACACATGCCACTGAGAGTAGCAGAAAAGGGGTTTGGGCCTGTGTGCCTTATCCATAAATCATTCACTAGTTCCTATGGTAATCATTCTGTTTTCCTTGAGCATTTTTGTACTTGAGTCATAGATTTCTGAAACACCTTGCTTGAGTAGCAAGACCTTGCAGTGCTAGAAAATCTGATTGTTTCTAGGGTCAGCAAGCATTTATTTGAAGAACTTTCTGCAGGGCTGGCAGGCCTGAGAAGTGCCTCTCTCACGCAGTGGGGAATTAGCCTCTGAGTGTGCCATGCATGAATTCATGAAGGGGTTAGAATTGCTCAAAGTTTCAGATGCAGCTTGTGTAGTATAGTACAGAGCAAGACAACCTAAATTTAAGTGCCTCCTCTGCCCCTTATTAGCTGTGTCACATTGGACAAGTCACTTCATGGCCCTGAGCTACATATGTTCGTTCATTCATCAGATGGTCACTGAGCACCAATAGCACGTGGAATGAATGAATGAATGAATGAGCATATTGAGCACCCACCATGCTCTTGTCACTATGGTAGGTGTCTTTTCAGTTTTCTTCTCTATAAAATGTAGATAATATCTGCTTTCTATCTCTTCAAAGTTTCCATGAGATTCAAAACAAGAAGATGCGTGGGAAAGTACTTCAGAATCAGCAAATGATATAACTGTATGGAGGCCTGCTACCTTTGCCTTTAATTCAGATTTTCCACTTCCTTTGTTTTCCCTTCCCATCCTTCCAAGTCTATACCAGTTTTCCTGGGTGTGGCTTCATGAGGCTGATTATTTACCATGTCACCTAAATCCAGTGTAGACACATAGCTGGGAGTGTAGCATTTCCTTCCAAACCCATGCCCTTAGGGGCACGTGTCATCTTGAAAAGTACACCAGTGGGAACGACAGTTTCCTACATGTCATGGGAGTTTGAGGCTGAATATGCGTGTGAATCACGTGAAGCTGAAAGGTAGCATTCGGTGCCTTTGTGCTGTTCATTCCTGCATTGTCAGAGGTGAGATTTGAGCCACTGGGTGAACTCGATCACCTACGGCAAAAAGAGCTGGGCTTAGGAGTTAGACCCTCCAATCCGGACCTCTTTGCTCTGCCTGTGGCTAGTTGTGTAAAGATGGCTTGACTCAGTTTAGGCAAAAAGGGAAATCTAGTGGAAGGATTCTAGGGCATCTAGAATCGGGGTGGCAGCAGTCAGTAACTTAAATGCCCCTAGGACCCTCTTTCCTCTCTGTTTCTTTCCCCCTTTATGTGTTGGCTTTATTCTTTTAGTTCAACTTTCACCTCAGAAAGGACCATGGCTTCTGGGAGCTCTTGTGTCTCACAGATCATAACTTTACCATTAGAGAAGGCCTGGTCTCTCCCCTCAATTCCAATTTCAAAAATCACTGGAGAAGAAGTCTGATTGGCCTGGCTTGGGTCAAATGTCTGGTCCTGGACCAATTGACAGTAGCAAGGGGCGGTGTGGGGTGGCATGTTGTAAAGATAAAACCATTCTCAGAGATTGGGAGATTCACTGTGAGTCTGGCTACTAACCTACTTATACAGTTACTTTGCCTCTCTGAGCCTCAGTTTTCTCATACGTAAAATGGGACTAGTAATACCATCCAACACCACAATAAGGTATAGAGCTCTTACATTTTGACACTTTCATCTTGCTCTTAGATTTAGCTAGTACAAAGGGCTGAGAAATAATGAGACAAACCAGAAAAACTAACTTATTTACAAAGAAATTTGATGACATGCAGTATCTATTTCACATACTAAAAGTGTGTAAAGCAGTTATTTTTAAGCCTAAATTATTTCCTAGGCAAGACCTAAATCCTGGAATTCAGTGTCTAATTAAATAATACCTTTAAAAATGGTCGATGAAACTGTGTGAATATTTAAAAATGCAAACCGAGCTGACATAAAAACAAAAAAACACTAGTGCAGGCATAAAAGAAAATAATTGAATGTGAAATCTTTCTGTTTTATGTAAACCAGTCTTAAAACTAATAAAAGGAAAGGTAAAATGTAGAGAATTATGAAGAATAGTTTTTTAAATAAAAAATTTAAAAACTATAATAAAGACATTAATAATACATTTCATTATATATGCATTTGTAACATACAAGAGTATGTACAATTAATCAATCTTTCTTTCATATTTATAGAAATAGCTGGATGATACTCAAAGAGCCTGTTTCCTTGTGCTCTGGAGGAAGAAAGGTCTCCTTGTGAGCAGAAGTGATACTAATCTGAGCACCCGTCTCCTAAGTGGCCAAGAGGACAGCTTCTTGATCACAGACCCAGCTGGAATTTATAGGTAGCTGTGAATGACTAGCCTAGGCCAAGGTAATTGGACAATATGGTTCTTAGAAAGAGTTGGAGGATATTGTTTAAGACTTAAACCAATCCTGCTCAAATTTGCTTCTGAAAAGCAGCAAAAATTGGAGGCCCTCATTTGAGGCCTGAGCAAATGGCCCTGTTGCCTGTCTTCCTACTTCTTTGTAGTTTGCAATTCCTATCTACCTCCTGGGGTTGTAATGATAATGACTAAAGTATCTAGCCAAGTGTCTAAGTAGGTACTCAATAAATACTGATTCTCTTTCTTTATCCTATGGCTTAAAACTCTTTAAAAAAATCATGGGCACATAAACAAAGCTGGCTACAGACTTTCAATTATAAGAGTGGGCCACATGGCTCAAATATTGACCATGATATCCACTGATTTGTTAAAAATTGGCCCAGAGGATCCCACAGTAATTCTCAATTTAAAAAAATATCTCAGTAATCTAAATGCTTCCTGGCCCATGAAGAATCAGGCAGGCTAGAGCATGTTTGGCTGAAGATACACATGAACTATAATTATAGTTCATGGTATTCCAAAGGCTCAAAATAGCAGAACACTGATTTAAATTGTAGTTTAGAATTTCTCAAATCACTACCTTTTTTGAAGAAGTCCACGTCCTCATGACATTGTCAGCTCAATTTTAAAAAGCAAGAAATATCATCTGAATGTGCAGTCTGCATTATATAGCAGAACATTTCTAACTAGCCATGTGGCTTTGGTCAAGCTGCTTGATCTCTTCAATTTGAATAACACTTTTTTACCTACCACATGCAAGGCTTCAGGAAGGACTTTTGTGGATGACTCAGACATGCCTTTAGGGAGAAGGGCATGTTGGGCAGTATAGAATCTGCAAGAGTTCTAGAAGCTTAGAGCATATTTAGGAGGGCAGACTAGCAAGTGGTTTGGTTTGGTTGAAGTGTATGGGACGTGTAGAAGAGTGTGGGGAGCTAAGGATGTTAGGGAGCTATTAACTGACTATAGCTGTCATAAGGAGGCAGGTGCCACGAATTTGGAGCCTGGGTGACTTGGAGAATAAGATGCCTTTTAAACAGCATTGAGTGAAAATAGCAGAAAGGATTAGCGTGGGAAAAAAGATGATGATTTTGGTTTTAAGTATACTAAGTTTAAGGTCCTAGCTGGATATCCAGCTGGAGCTTCTGATAGGTAACTGAAATGTAGGATTAGAGCTTGGGAGAGTTTCAAGAGCTGGAGACATAGATCTGAGAGTTGCCAGAAGTGATAGCTGAACTCGACTAACTTTGTATTGATTAGGATGTAGGTTCAGCTGATATAACAGTGACACTCAAATAATGATAGCTTAAACCAGACAGAAGTGTATTTCTTTCTCTCTCATATAAATGGTTCAGGAATAAGCAGTCTAGGGCTGATATGGTGTCTCTAGGAGGTCAGAGACTTAGGCTCCTTCTGTCTTTTTGCTCTATCAACCTCAGCGTCATGACCTTGTTCACGTGGTCCAAGGTGACGCAACATTACATCTGTTCCTCCAGGTGGTGGGAAGTGGGGAAAATGGGAAAAAGACATGACCTGAAAGTATTATAGGGCCAGAACCCCAGTCTTCAGCTAGACACATGGCTGCCCAAAATAAAGGTTACATTTCTTATCTCCCTTGAAGCTTGGTAGCCACTGGTAAGTGAGTAAAAGACATATGAGCAACTTCTAGGTCCACTCTATGAATATGTTTTGAATATCAATATGTTTTTGTTTGCTGAGTCAGAGAGTGTAGTGTTGTGAAAGCCAAATTAAGGAGTGTCCTCTGAAGGGGGAGTTTCATAATGCTGCTAACAGGTCACAGAGGGTGAGAACTGAACATTAGGGCAGTGGCCCTCAACCAGGATTATTTTGCTCCCCAGGGGACATTTGGCAGGATGATTTTACTCTCCAGTAGACATTTGGCAATTCCTGGAGACATTTTTGACATTTGTGACAACTGAGGGGAAGGGATGCTATTGACATCTACTAGGTAGAAGCCAGAATGCTGCTAAAGACCCTACAGTGTGTATGAAAACCCCCCAATAACAAAGAATGATTCCACTCCAAAATGTCAATATGCCGAAGTTGAGAAATCTTGTATTAGGGAATTAGGGCAGTGTTCCGGAACTTTGCTACACAACAGAGTCACCTGGGGGAGCTTTTAAAAACCCTGATGCTCAGGTCACACCCAGACTGATTAACTCAGAACATCTCAGATGGTTTGATTACATTATCTCTGAAATCTCTTCCAAGTCTAAGATTTTATGAGAAATAACAAGTGATTAAATACTGTGTATAAATCCAAATTTCCAAGTAGCTGACAGTGTGACCCCAATCAACCCTTGTTCCATGTGAAGTTCCATTAGGTCCAAGTCCATGGGGATAAAACAGAATGGGGATTTCTGCCTGTGCTCAGCAGTGATCAATCAATATTGGATCGCTAAGTCTTCCAGAAATTTCCATGTGAATTCTATTCACAACGATATTTGAGAGTGGGCATGGGAGTTAGGGAAGATCAGAGTCTTTCTGCATCACATAAAAGCAAATTTATAACGAAGAAGAAAAAAATATCTTTGCCCTGCACATACCCATGTGATAGAGGATTATTCTCACTTCCCCCTTTCCCCTCCGTCGGCCAACGTGCAATAAAAGAGGGTAAAATGGAGACGTTGTGGAATAAATGACTTTGTTTGAAAGGCAAAACCACAGGCTGGTGTTTATGGGCGGATGCAGACTGGGACACTGTTGAGAGGCAAAGCGAATGCTTGTTAGGGGACTCTTTTGATCATTACTGAACCAAGCAAGGGAACCCTGGCCTCTGAACTCTGTCTCTTTAATGCCTGGCTCTGAAAGCAGGCGCTTGGCTCCCTAATTGCCCCATATGCTGGTTTTATTTGGCGGCTCAGCTGGGTGGAGTGAACTCTAGGAAGAGATGTATTCTTTTTTAGTTACCTCACCAGATTGCTAATTTTCACTCTGGAAGCATAAATCACCATAATTACTGTAATCCCAAGATGGAGAGGCAGCTATTCTGGTACCAGGGCAGTAGCTATGGCTACCCCAAAGCTCTTCTACCTGAGGCCTGGGGCCTGGAAAGCCAGGAAGGAGACCCACAGGGCTCGCTCGCTGGCACTCTCAAATTTGGGATGGACAGCGTGCTTGGAGCTTGTCCTCTTTCACTTGGCAGAAGAGTTGGAGTTCTTGGAGGAGCAGTGTCTTCTGAGTTAGTGGCAAGAGCGTGCAGATTGACACAGACTTTCGGCCCTGGGCTAACTGGACAGCTGTTTACATGTTCAGCTGGCACACGGAGCGGCAGCTCCTCTTAATTTCTGGTCTCTTCTCATCAACACACTTCTTGGTTTGGCTTGTTTTTTGCATCTTTCCTGAGGAAAGCCTTAAAAATTCCTGAAGAATGACCTCAGGCAGAAACTAGGGGCTATAAAAATACCCCACTCCCCAGAAGTAGGGGCTAAATATCACCAGAGAAAAAAGAAGCCCAATGTAGCTTGTCACTTTGTCACCTAAACTTGCAATATTGATTAAAACAATTTTTTTTAAAGAGATAAAACCAACCTAAGCTAAGTCTAAGAAATACCAACTAGATGCTGAAGCAGAGTCACTTAAAGGATGATTAACTCATAAATAAATATGTGAAAATTCCTTGCCATTCCCACTGGAGGAGGTGGATATGGGGGAATAAATTTTCCTAACAAGTTCACATCATAAGGTGTCTGATTTTTTCTTTTTCCTGACATTTTTTAAGACAGCCCTTAAATGAGAAAGAAAAGAGAAATTTGACTGTGACACAAAAAAGGAAAAAACTAGTCGAGGCAGAACATTTTTTACCTGATACTGGAGAGCTTTGGAGAATTTAGAGCTCAAAGCATTCATTATTACTGATGGCAAGTTGATGGCCTACGAAGAGAGGGAATTTTAGGTCAGAGACATTTTGTGTAAAATTGGGGCTGTGCTTAGGCATTAGAAGATAAGGCAGACAATGAATTGCAACAGGAGGAACTGCCCCGTGAGATGACCTTGGCTCTGGTTGGCCTCCCTGCTTCTCCCAGCTACCCTCAGATGACAGGGAGCAGATAAGATATGTTTTGTGTCTTCCAATCACCTGCCCTCATGTTTAGGCAGCAGAAAAGCTTGAGCTATAAACACAACTATGCCACCTACCATGAGCGTGGAATCTAGAGTATTCTAGTTCTTCCTTGATGGTTTTCCACCACCTTTCAGACTCTCAATGATGCTTTCTGGAACCTACCACAATACCTGGCCACAAAGTAGGTGTTCAATCCATGTTTGATGAATTGATTCAAATTTGGAGAAGAACTTGGGGGAAAAGTCAGAATGAAAAATAAGGGGTGTTTCACTACTTCCCTTCTCTGGGGTTCTATCCCTATTGGTGAGGGCTTCAGATGAAAGGGCTCAAGCCATTCTCGTCGATGTCTTTAGATTGGTTCCCAGGCTCTCCAGCTGGGTCAGGGACCCAGTGGAGCATTACAAAAGGGATCATTTTTTTTTCCTGAAGTCTTTCTGCATTAATAACAATCACGGTTGAGTGGAAGTTACACGCTTAGAAGGAAATTATTCTGATTTTGTTTTCCAGAGCAGAGGTGTTTCCCCTCAGATCTCAGTTTTACTCCATCAGTAAAACCAGAGCTGTCTTTCCTGCAGCAACACTATTTCGTCTGGTGACAGGAAGTCCTGTGATTTTTCTCACCAAATTCCCTGAGGATGCCACCTTTCAGCTACAAACACTTAGACTATTTCTGCTCTCCCCATCCAATCTAGGGTTGCTAAGAGTTTCAGTACTTTCTTCTCTGCTTCCTACTTTGACCCAACCCCCCAAGTTCTTACCCAACTGCCCACAGCTGGGACCGGTCTCTGAGACAGAGCAGAAATAATGTGGGAATTGTGGTTAGGGTTTAACACGTATATCGATATGGGAATAAGCATAAAAGCAAAGCCCTTGTTACTACAAGAAGGGTGGTGGGAAATCATTTCTTATCCATCATGGGTGGTGGTATGGGTAATGACTAAGCATAGGCTATTAAAAAAAATTTTTTTTGTGAAGCAAAATTATTTATTGGGAATTATCATGGCTGTGTTAAAAGGGCCACATGGAGGCTGCCCAAGGAAAGCAATATAATAATAATGGGCAATTCATTATATCTGGTATTAATATTTAAAAATATTATATCCAAAGGACAATTAGAATGCTTTTGCTTTGAACTACATTTAGTTGAGCATCTCTTATGGGGAGAGAGAGTAGGGTCCATGTAAAAATTAGAAAAGTTCTTATAGTATTTACTTCTACTCCTACTACATGTTATGGTTCTACAGCCTTTTTTTCCCACAGAGATTTTAAAACAAAACAAACTCCAGGTTTTCCTGCCTCTTCCAGTTAAATATTGGAGGAAAATTATATAATTTTTTAAAGGCAAAGAAGCACAAAGAAAGGAAGTCAAATGGAATAAGACCTGATATCCTAACTCCAAACTGGCAAGTTGAGCACATGGAATCAAGTGCAGGATTTTCCTTTCCATTCATGGGGAAAAGAAGGAAGAGAAAGAGGAAGAGTGGGAAGAGCTCAGAGGGTACAGTGTCAACTCCTTAGGAATCTGGAAACATGGAGCTCTTGGAGGCAGTGAGAACTGCTGCTCCAGTTTTCTCTTGCCATTCTTTAGTCCATGGTAAGGTGTTGAAGGAACTAAGTCCAAAGGTGCAGCAGTGTAATGTAGCCTGAAACTAAAAGCAAAAGGGTTTGATTCCTCCCTTTTGATTGATTACAGGGCCACTCACATTGGGGTGCCTCCGTTTTCTTATTCGTCACACAGAGCAGTGTGGTGTGGGAAAATCCTTGCCTCACCATAGGAGTTGCCACAAAGGAAAAGGGGACCCGAAGCAGAAGTTGGGAGACCTGAGCTTATGGCATCGGGTTCACAGCATAGCAGATATTTTCAGGGACATTTTCTGAGAGAATTGAGGTTATTAGCATCATTATTATCGGGGAAATCAGGGGTTGACATTTTCTCACAAGAGAGGAGCCAGGTGGTATGCTGAGGTCTCAGGCTGAGGGAGATCTGTGCTTGACAAACTACAATGACCATCGTCTCAGCCTTGGGATGGTAGTAACTGCCATTTGTGGTATGTTTACTTACTTTAGGCTCCTTACATAGCTATCTCGTTTAGTCATCATCTAGTTAGAACATTATCCCGGTTTACAGACGAAAAAAACTAAGGGCCCAGAGATTAATTTGCCCAAGATCACTCAGCTACGTAGTGGAAGTGTCAGTTTCCGCATCCATAAAATGAATTAAAAACAGAACTAGAATCCCTTGCCTGCTGGTTTGTTATAGAGACGCTGCAGATAGTCACGAGACGAGTCACGAAAAGGCAAAACCCTGGGAATATAGGACTCTTTTAAAGCAAGTTTTGCCTTTTCTCAACTTGAACTCGGGTTCCCTTTTCAAGGCTTCTAAAGCGCAGGCGCGGACCGGTCGCGCCCTCCCCTAGCGCCTGTTGCACAGGCCACGGTCGCCCTCTGCCGACGCAGAGAGGGAGCGCGCCCAGAGTCAACGCTTCCAGGCCTGGGGCCGGCCAAGAACCTCGCTGGCCTGTAGAGGACGCCAGCCGGCGCGCAGAGTAATCCACCTGGCCGTCCCTTCTATAAACACTTCCTGTTCGATCTCTATGGTTTATCCGTTTACGTCCTGATTAGTTCCCGGAGTTTTCAATTTACCGTAAACAAAAGGGATGGGCGCCGACCCGGAAGTAGAAATCGGAGCCAGGCCGGAGTAGCGCCGAAGGCCTGCAGTGAGGAGGCGGGTGGGGGGCAGCCGTAGCCATGGCGGTGGCTGTGGCTATGGCGGGAGCCGTAAACGGGACGGAGCTAGGCCCCGCAGAAGAACTCGCCAAACTCGAGTATCTGTCTTTAGTGTCGAAGGTTTGCACTGAGCTGGACAATCACCTGGGAATCAACGACAAGGATCTGGGTGAGCTTCAGGAAGTTTCTGCGGTCTCTGGGTTGGGGGTCGAGGGAAGCGGAAGGAGAAATGAGTTTGAAGAGCCGAGTGACCGTGTCGAGTCTCTGTCACAGAGACTTGAGTCTAGGGAACTTGCAGCCGTGGCCTCCGCATGAGAATCCTCCAGGCAGAGCTGTTAGAAACCATTTCCCAGAGCTGTCAGTGAAACCCAGAGCAGCCATCACTGCTTGTTTCCCCTCCTCACACTCCCCCCTCCCCCCGCCCCAGCCCCAGGTAAATTAAACAGCGTCAGCAGCAACAGCATCAATCACATGATGATGATCGTGATGATAATAATGGCAGACGTTATTCTTGCGCCGGCTGCTTGTGAAGTAACTTGAATCAGCATGCCATGTGGGATATTTTGGGGCGGCCTGCCCTGGGCCCAGACGGTACCTACTTATGAGGGTTGCTGTGAGGGTCACGGGATAACCCACTTAACATAGTGCTTGTCATGTAGTAGCTGGTCATAAAGTCTTAACCACTGGCATTATTAGTAACTTGTTATGCATAAGCTATGTCCATGTAGCCTGATGGCATTTGGCTTTCACTTATTGTCATCAAAAAGGTAAAAACAAATTCCATCATGGAAATGGTATGGTAGTATTAGTTTATAAGTTAGTTATTCAGATCATCCATGTTATTTGTTAGGATTAAAATCCAAATGAAATCATTCAAATTTTCTTGTGGGACTCACAGTTTGAGATGTTTTATGTCGGCCTGTCATAAAATGCACTTCTCAAAATCTGTTAATAAAATAGCTCTAATATTAGAAATTTCAAGAACCAGGCAGTTTTGCAGAGGAAAAATTGGAGGAGGAGGCAACTGAGTCTTTCATCAACTGGGAGATTGTACCATCTAGCAGCTGCCTGATCCTCATATAAGGATTGTGTTTGCCTTTCCAGAAACTAGAAAGTATCCTATGTGTGTGTCATTTGTGTGTGTGTATCTGTGTGCATGGGCTCATGCTTTTGGACATCATTACCTCTAGAGTTTATATGGCAGTCTGCACAGCTAGTAGTTTCATGAGAAGCAAGTACAATGATATGAGACAAGGGGGTCTTCTCTTAAATACGCTCAAGGGCCTGGTGGCCAGTTTTGTAGTAATATCTTTTTTTCATTTATAAAAATTAACTAGAACGTACATGGATAATCTTGGTAGTCTAAATTCTCTTTATCCTTACTAGATGGTGGACTTTGGTTTTTATGACTGTTGGGTAGTCTAAATAGTTTTGTTTTTAGCATATATGAAATTGATTT
The DNA here is from genome assembly GCF_000151845.1 of Pteropus vampyrus. NCBI lineage: Eukaryota > Metazoa > Chordata > Mammalia > Chiroptera > Pteropodidae > Pteropus > Pteropus vampyrus. The sequence goes on along the minus strand of NW_011889087.1, from coordinate 2,556,622 downwards.
TTTGCTTAAGTCTTCTTGTTTTAATCCCTTTTCTCATTTGCAGCTGAATTTGTGATCAGTCTAGCTGAGAAAAATACCACCTTTGATACTTTTAAGTCTTCTCTGGTCAAAAATGGTGCAGAATTCACGGTATGTGTATCTGGAGACCACTTTTTTATTTTAATATCAGTATTGAATTTAAATTTTGGTAGAATTTAATGTAGGGTTTTAAATAGAGAAAGGAGATAATTCGTACATACCACTCAAATAAATGATTAATTGTAATGTTTTGATGCCACTAAACAGTGGTATTGTAACTGGATTTCCTGTGATACCTTTCTAGGAAAATGGGGCAGGTGGGCCTATCCACCCGTCTCTAGGGGTCATCCCTTTTCTTAGTGTTTTTAAGCACTGATCCAGGAGCCGACAATTTTTGTTCTATTTCTTTTCAAAGGATTCGCTTGTAAGTAACTTGCTGCGTCTCATACAAACCATGCGGCCTCCAGCAAAGCCTTCTACTAGCAAAGGTGAGCAGAGCTTCTGGCTGAGCTTAGCCTCCAGAATGGTTAGATTGTGAGCAGTCTGTAATTGTATTTGTTTCCCTTGTAGCAGCTGATGAATAAATAAATGTTCTAGTAAAAAAATTCAAATGACTTAAAAGAAAATTAAGATTATAAGAATTATAAGATAAAACCAACCAAATGAATACTGATGCACCCCCCGCCCCATGCCCAGATAGTTTGTTGAGGGTTTTATAATCAGTTTTTTTTCAGAAAATTAAATTACGTGTATATTAACGTATGGGAGTAACGTAGAAAACTGCAGTGTTATGTTTCTAGTTTGATGCAAATCTAATGTTGAAGTTAAGAATATTAAACGTATCTTTTTTTTCGATTGTTAAGTGTTAAGAATATCAAACGTATCTTTTTAATTGTTAACTGTTAAGAATATTAAACGTATCTTTTTTTAATTGTTAACTGTTAAGATTATTAAATGAATCTTTTTTTTTTTTTTAATTCCTTCGTGCTCTTTAATGAAACAAGATCCGATTGTTAAACCCAAAACTGAAAAAGAAAAACTGAAGGAACTCTTCCCAGTCCTTTGCCAACCAGACAACCCTTCTGTTCGGGTACTGATACTATCGCGAGAATGTCTTCTATAACTGCATGTTCCCCCGACCCCTGCCTCTTTTCTCTGTCTCATTCGTTATTAATTTTAAGTTTACCTTTATCGTAACATATTTTTCAAAGTGAAAGTGTCTGATCACCTTCTGAGCACATACTATGTATAAAATAGTGTTAAAAGGTTTAAAAAATGAGATCTGAGGGAAATGAGACTGGAAATTGTGGAAAGCAGTGGCTGGGGATATGAAATAGGTATGAAATAACTTCAGGTTCTGGAACAGATGCCTGATATATGAAATTAGATATTTTTTGTTCCATTAAGGTGTTAGAATGTCTAATTTTTGAAATGTTTTGATTTTTAAATTTCATCTTAGCAAGTATTTATTGAATACCTACTATGTGCCAAGCACTGTTCTAAGTACCAGGGATACAGCAGTGTACAAAACAGACCAGTTTCTGTCCTCTTGGGTGTTACATCCTATTATTGGGATGGGGTAGGAAATAAACATATAAACTCCTCTAGTGGGAAGGAGACAGGCAATAGACAAATAAGTAAATGTATAACATAGCTGATAACTAAAGAACTATGGAAAAAAATAAAGCAGATGAAAGAGGAGAAGGGAGTGCAGAGGGGTAGTTGCTTTTTAAAAATTTTAGCATCTGTTTTCTATTTATAATCGTTAGTTGCATGATTTCACAGAAGGGATGATATCTAATTTTCTTCCATAGCTTTGCATTAAGGATAAAGGGGATTTGCCTAATACAAAAATGACTTCCAAGAGCCTTTGCTTATTCCTCTGCCTCAATCTCAAATTGTGTTGGAAATCCATACTCTTTTTCTTCCTTCACCTAAGTGGTCAGTGGTGTAGGGGCTGTCGGATTAGTAGTACCTGAAGTACAGATTCTTGAGTGATTTCTTTTCCCTCCTCCTCCTAACTTTTCTGGCCTCTGCTCTTGTAGACCATGCTGGACGAGGATGATGTGAAAGTTGCTGTGGATGTCCTAAAAGAACTGGAGGCCTTAATGCCCAGTGCAGCAGGCCAGGAGAAACAAAGAGATGCTGAGCACCGGTTTGTCCTTGCTGTTATACCCTTTGGAAGTTAGGATGCTATGAGGGTTGAATTTTGTGGACCAGCCAAGCAAAATTTTGGGCGGGTTTATAGAATCTGGACTGGCCATGTCCCATATTGTTACATCTGTTTTTATTGCTCCCTGTCAAGAGTCTGCAATGAATGCTAAGATGTTCAGAGGATAGAAACCTGGGCTCAAAGAGGCTGAACATGTTTATGGCCTCCTCTTTTATTGGCTTGCTGCGATGTTATAGTTATTGAAACTAATTCAGTTTAATGCTTAGAAGGCACCTACCATGTGCATGGCACTGTGCTGGATGCTTGGGGATGCGAAGATGGAATTGGGGTGGTTTCTTTTTCAAACAGGTGCTTATTAATTTGTTAGGGACAAGTCAAAGAAGAAGAAGCGGAGCCGGAGCCGGGATCGAGAGCGAGACCGTGACCGTGACCGTGACCGTGACCGAGAGCGAGACCGCGATAGAGACCACAAACGGAGACACCGGTCCCGCTCCAGGACCCGGGAGAGGAATAAAGGGAAGTCTAGATATCGGTCTAGGAGTAGAAGTCAGAGTCCCCCAAAAGACCGGAAGGACCGAGACAAGTATGGAGAGAGGAATCTGGACAGATGGCGGGATAAGCATGTGGACCGCCCTCCCCCGGAAGAGCCCGCCATTGGGGACATTTACAATGGCAAAGTTACCAGCATCATGCAGTTTGGTTGCTTTGTGCAGCTGGAGGGACTAAGGTAATGGCTGGTGCTCTTCTTTCCCACCAGCGATGGGCAGGGTTTCTTTTATCACTGGGATTTTCACGTTCTAAAAAGTTGTTATGATTAATGACACTTTAATTAAATCAGCCATATCAGGTTGTTAGAATTTAACTCTTTGTTTGAAATGCCATAGAGCCATTTATTCCTTCCTCTGCCTTTAAGAGCTCTTCCCTTTTGCTAGTTGAGACAGATGAGAACCCTCATGTCTACTCCTCCTCCCCCATGTCTTGTCTTTGGGAGGGCGGTAATACTGTATTGTTTGACAACCTTCTTGGTACTTTCTTCTTGAGTTTAAGACCGTTTTTGTTTGTTTAGTTCCAACAAGAGTAGAAATCTGTTGGGGAAAAGGTATTTTAGGCTTGTTCCTGATGTACCCGACTTTTCCTCAGGAAGCGGTGGGAAGGCCTGGTGCACATCTCTGAGCTCCGGAGGGAAGGCCGTGTGGCCAATGTGGCTGATGTGGTGAGCAAAGGCCAGAGGGTCAAGGTCAAAGTGCTGTCCTTCACTGGGACCAAGACCAGTCTGAGCATGAAGGTAGGTGAGATATCCAGCCTATTTCCACATCTGATGGCCAAGGAAACATAAGAGGACAGCAAGTGAGCTAGCTTCATTGTGTTTGTGCCTTAGGATGTAGATCAAGAGACCGGAGAAGATCTAAACCCAAATCGACGACGAAATCTTGTTGGGGAGACCAACGAGGAGACCTCGATGAGGAATCCAGACAGACCCACTCACCTGTCCCTCGTCAGCGCCCCTGAAGTAGAAGATGACTCACTGGAGCGCAAGCGCCTTACCCGCATCTCTGACCCAGAGAAGTGGGAGATCAAACAGGTTGGGGACATTTGCTTTTATGGGCACATAGTCATTCAGCTTGTAACATAGTGGTTAAGAGGGTGGGCCCTAGAGCATGGTGGCCTGGGGTGACTTCTGGCTATTTACTAGTTGTATGATCCTGGGCCATGTTACTCTACCTGTTTGTGCCTCAGTGCACTCCTCTGTAAACCAAGGCTGGTGGTGGCCTTGTGGGAACTAAATGAATTCATAGATGTGAAGCTCTTGGATTAGTGGCTGCATTTGGTAATGCTATGTAAATATTTGTTCTTGTTTCCATCATTCATCAATAAACATCAGAATCGTAGTGTACTGGGCACTGTGTAGATGCTAGGGCTACAAAGGCAGAGTATCGTGGTTCCTGCCCTTGAGGAACTCCCAAGTCCAGTGGAGGAGACAGATCAAAACAGATAGTTGTGAAGGTTTACATATTACATAATAAAGCAAGTGCAGAGTGCTGTGGAATCAAGGGAAGGAGCAGATAGCTCTTCCTGGGGAAGAGAGCCTTGAGTCATGCTTTTGGGCATCATGTTGTCTTGCCTCCCAGAGATGGGATATGATGTTTGAGACTCTGCAATTCTGGGCTGGAGGAGGAGAAAACCTTGGTTTCCTACATGAAACCTTTGTTTTAACTCTCTTCCATGAAAGGAGAGTTTTGATTCTAGCAAGTTAAAAGTGCCACCTTCTGTCCTTTGGCTAGATGATTGCTGCCAACGTCCTTTCCAAAGAAGAGTTTCCAGACTTTGATGAAGAGACTGGCATTCTCCCTAAAGTGGATGACGAAGAAGGTAACTAGCCAGTGGAGTGGGATCAAGCAGGATAAGGGATCGGGAGGACATTTGGCAAGCCGAGCCATCGGACTGGGCTGTTTATTTGTAGTTTAATCCAGTGGTTATGAATCATCTGTTCTTGGGTCTCACCACATAAGAACAAGGGTCCTTCCATGATAGAAGCAAAAAAATTCATTGTTTTGGCAAACATTTATACATTGTTATACTTGTTGCTTTATAATAAGCTTTTAGAGTAGAAAAAGTTATAATTGTATTTTGTGGAGTAAATTTAATCTTACATTCTTAATAATTGTTTTGAAAACCCTGGATCTCCCTAGATTACCTCCAAGTTGCCCCGGAAACAACTTACAACTCAGTCCATTAACAATTTTTAAAAATTTTGAAATAAATACTATAATGGAACATATGTAATTTATATAGCAGTAATAAATGAATATGCTAAATAAACATCTACGCACCTGCCACCCGGCTTAAGTAGAGCTTTACTAGCAGCTTTGAAGACCCTACACCCCCCTCTCTGATTAGATCTTTCTCCTTCCTCTTCTGGGTAACCACCATTCTAAATTTCGTGTTAATCATTTCCTCACTTTTCTTTAGTGTTTTACCATCTATATATGTATCCCTAAGCATTATACTATTCAGTTTGTTTTTGAACTTAATTTTTTTGATTCATCATTCTTTTGATATTTATCTTTGTAGATTTATTTCATTTGTTTTCACTGCTGCAGAGTGTTGCTGTATATAAATTTACTGCAATTTATCCATTTTTTACTTTTGATGGGCATATGGGCTGTGTCTATTTTTTTGTTTACCTTTATGAATACTATTATAAAACTCCTATATTTGTCTCTTAATGCACATGTGCAAGACTTCTTTTTCCTAAATATGTAAGAGAAGAATTACTGGGTAGTAGGAAATGTGCATGTTCAGCTTTACCAGGCAGTCCAAATTGTTTGCTAAAGTTTTTGTACCAATTTACATTTCTACTGTAAATGTGAGTTCCTGTTGCTCCACGTTCTTACCAACATTTGGTTATCCCATTGTCTAACATAATTTTTTTTTTTTTGCCAATTTATGGATTAAGAGTTGCTCTATAATGACGTTGGATGGCAAATGTCTTAGTACCATCTAGAATATCAGAAGAGCATTCTTCCACAGGCTTAATTTCTTTTGAAAATAGCTCTGATCAGTTCTTGGGCTGGAGCAGAAATGCACTAGAAATGGCTGGAGAGCAGGGGGAACCGTCACCTGGGTTCTGGTTTCACTTGCATCGCTGTCCTTTTGACCTTGGGAGTCAACTTTGATAAAGACTGCTGGTGCCCATGGGAATTAATTATTTTGCTGAAATGATTGGTCATTTCTCTCTTTTGTTTTTGGCTAATTCTTCTTTTTGGGGGACTTTTAGATGAGGACCTTGAGATTGAACTGGTTGAGGAAGAGCCTCCATTCCTGAGAGGGCACACCAAGCAAAGCATGGACATGAGCCCTATTAAAATTGTTAAGGTGAGAAATGCTGGGACTCTAACCTGGACGTGTCAAGTGAGTTCTTAACGTAATAGTTCAGTTTTTCAGAGCAGGTTATTAGATCTGTGTAAGCAGAACTCAGGCCGCAGGAGGTAGTATTGACTGTTTTTGTTTTAAAGGGAGATTGACTTGGCTTTGTTCCTTTTGCATTTTAATTTTCTGGTCTCATTTTACTATGTTTTGGGAGGAAGCAGAGATAAATACGTGTGCTTGATCTACTATCCCTGCTTTTGCCCAGGCATTAGGGCTTGAATCAGTCCTTTGAAGATTCAAAGGCAATTTTGAAGGGTTCAATTGCTGCTGGCCCCTAACAGAAAACTACAGTGTTGCTTGTTGTGGAGGGCAGAGCTATGAGGAGAAGAATTCATTTAACAGTCATGATAAAATTTCAAGTTTGGTAAAGTGTTATCTTAAAGGTCTCTCAGTCCAGCCACCCATTCAGAGCTTGTAATCCACCCATGTGGTCTTCTCACATCTGCTCGACATTGTTGGCGACAGGGAATTTGCCAGCCCTTAAGGAGACGCATTCCTTCTTCAATTAGATCTGATCACTGGTTCTTCTTTAGGTGGAGCTGAAATCTGTCTTACCAAGGTGTCCATTCTGGTCTTCATTTTAGTTCTTGGAACAATACAAAGGAAATTTTGTCCTTTTCTTATGTGTCCTATTTTTCTTGGGGTTCTCATCTTTAAGCCAACATCCCAAATTCTTTCAGTGATTTATCACTGTCCTCATTTATTTTCTCTGAATTTGCTATAGTTTATCCATTTTTTTCATGTAGTCTGGTATGTTGATAAGAACTTTCTTCTAGGTGGGTCTCATTCTTTAGATTCAAGTGCCTTAACATCTGTATTTTATTTCTTGGACATTTAATGCATGCTGAGATCCCATTCTGATGTTGCTTTTTCATGTTACACTAGAACCCAGACGGCTCCCTCTCCCAAGCAGCGATGATGCAGAGTGCCTTGGCCAAAGAGAGACGGGAACTCAAGCAGGCCCAGCGGGAAGCCGAGATGGATTCTATACCCATGGGACTCAACAAACACTGGGTTGATCCTCTGCCTGATGGTAGGACCCTGGGACGGGGGATTTGGACTTTTCAAAAAAAATCTTTGAGTCTTTAAGTACACAGGGAGGGGGCACTGCCAGCACATACTGAAAATTTGGCCTTTGGCTTTAGTGATTTGTTTTTTCCCTTCAGTTAAACCATGCTTTTCATTTTATTTTTAAAACAAGTATTTAAAACCAAAAATGTTTTAGTAACCCAGATCAGATGATTAGATTTTTTCTTCTGAATAACTTAATAATTTTTATTCTATAAGTAATACAGCTTTGAAACTTCCCTTTTCATATAATTCTTTGTACAGTAAATATTAACTAACCGCTGGATGCAGTCATAACAAGTATTTATTAATTTATGTTAGGCAGCTAAAGATATAGTTGTGAATTAGACATGATTCTGCCTTTATGAGGCTTACTGATGTTAATCAAATAATTACCAAGTAACTAACTAAATCATGAAGAAGTATTGTAGTTGGCTATGGTGGGTCATTTCCCTGGGAAGATTGAGAACCGAAGGATAAATAGGACTTAGCCTGTCAAAGGGGATGGGGCAGGGGTTGGGGAGTTTATTCTAGGCTGAGGAATAGCCTGTGCTGGGGTCGTAAGGTAGGAAAGAAGACTTGTGTGGCTCCAATACAGACAATGATGGGTGGAGTGGTGAGAGATGAGTGTCAGGTCAGGACTTTGTAGATGGTATAGGCATGAAGGCTCAGTTCTAAAGTTCACTGAGAAATGTTGCAAAGTTCTAAGGAGGGGACTTGCATGATCAGAGTTGCATTTCCGAAGTAATTTGAGGTCTCCCTACAGTGGCTTGGATGGGGCAGGAGTAGCCACATGAGATGAATTAGGAGGCTTTTGTAATAGTGCAGAGGGGAGAGGATGGTGGCTTTAACACAAAACAGAAGGGATGTACTGGAGGATGTGATTTGTCGAAAATGGGGGAGGGAGCAGAGGGGTAGCTTGAGGACAATACTAAGTCTCTTGTTTCCTTTACAGCGGAAGGCAGGCAGATTGCTGCCAATATGAGGGGTATTGGGATGATGCCCAATGACATTCCTGAGTGGAAGAAGCATGCCTTTGGGGGCAACAAAGCTTCTTATGGAAAGAAGACCCAGATGTCAATCATTGAGCAGAGAGAGAGCCTGCCCATCTACAAACTGAAGGAGCAGCTGGTCCAGGTGAGAAGCCCCTTTATGAAGTATTGGGAGTCGGAGGATGACATGTTTTAATTGAAATTAGCTGGATAGGTATGTGCACATTTGAAGTAGCTTTTTCGGAAGGAATAGGAAAAAACAGCATTTGAAGTATTTTTTTTTTTAAATATTTACTAGTCTACACAATTTTGTATTTCATATAAGGAAATAAATCTTTTTGAATGGGAGGATCCCGGAGCAGTTTCAGGTGGGCGGAATATTGTGTTGTACAGATCAACAGCTCTGGTCAATAAGAAAAATGAGGATGCTCGGCCGTTGATCTCATACAGGCAAGGCTTTGCCTCAAGTACTTATTTCCATTTTCTGGAGATCTGATTTTTAAGACCATCAGATTTCCCGAGGCAACCGATTTACCTGGTTTCCAGTTAATTCTTTCTATAATAACTTATATGTACACAAGCAAGTACAAATATGTATATGTACACACACATTATATATCTTGTTGTGTGGTGTGTTTCTCGATGGCACCATGTGATATACACTGTTCTGCATCTTGCTTTTTCCCCTTAATTGTATAGCTCAGGGGTTGTGTCTTTTTTTTTTTTTTTTTTTTAGTGCTTCATTATGTAGATATTCTCTGGTTTATTTAACTAATCCAGTGTTAGTAGACATATAGGCTGATGGCAATCCTTTGCTCTTATAAACAGTGTAGTAATAAGATGACTGTTGGGGTAAGGCACTGGAGATTTGGGAGCGACAGTAGGAACACTGTATACCTTTTTATGACAGTTGAATTCTTTAACTATGTACATGTAATACGTTAAAAAATTATATATGTACATCAGGGATATCTAGGTGATAGTTTATTCTTTTGGCATCTTTTTTATGTTTTTATGAATTTAAGAAAACCAGTAAATTAAAAATAAATTTGACTCGGTTAAAAAAAAAGAATACCCATAAAATTTAAAGTTTTTAAATTTAGTTATAGATGCAATTAAAATAAGAGCATTACCCATATTAAAAATCATTAGTATTTTTTTCTTCATGATTAAAAAATTTAAACTCTGGTTATAATCTTATATTATTTTGTTCCTTTTTTCCTTTAGTGTTAGAACGTAAACAGTTATTTTACTCCAGAGTAATGTGTGGCAAATTTCAATGACAGTATTTGTATTCTGTTGCTTTCAGGCTGTCCATGACAATCAGATCCTGATTGTTATCGGGGAGACAGGATCTGGGAAAACAACGCAGATCACCCAGTACCTGGCGGAGGCGGGCTACACTTCCAGGGGCAAGATTGGATGTACCCAGCCCAGAAGAGTGGCAGCCATGTCAGTGGCCAAAAGGGTGTCAGAGGAGTTTGGCTGTTGCTTAGGTCAAGAGGTAAGTGAGTAGTGAAGCTGTTCTGGAAATGCCTGAAGAAAAGTAAAGGCCCAGAGCTACCTTTTTCAGGTTTCTCCTGAGGGAGAGAGGGTTTTATTGTCATCGTTGATCTGTTCAGGATCAAGTCCAAGGTTGATTTTACAGTGAGGAAATCAGTGTACATCTTGGTCAAATTCTTATCTACTAAGATTCTTATGTATTAAGAGTAACAGTCTGACTGGGCTGAAATCTTGCCTGGTGATTGCACTACAGAGAGGTTTGTGTCCAAGATTTTCAGCTTCTGTTCTGCTTTAGGTGGGCTACACCATTCGATTTGAAGACTGCACCAGCCCCGAAACAGTTATCAAGTACATGACAGATGGGATGTTGCTCCGAGAGTGCCTGATCGACCCCGACCTCACTCAGTATGCGATCATCATGCTGGATGAAGCACACGAGAGGACAATTCACACTGACGTGCTCTTTGGACTGTTGAAAAAGGTAACTGGGTTTTCTCTGGTGTCCTTTCTAGCTGTTGGGAATGGAATTCTGGGAATTGGATTTGAGTACCTCTCTTTCCTTTTGGGTAGTCCTTTTTAGTAAGCCACATCGCATTTCCCTTTAGACAGTTCAGAAACGGCAGGACATGAAGCTGATTGTCACCTCAGCCACATTGGATGCAGTGAAGTTTTCTCAGTACTTCTATGAAGCTCCCATCTTCACCATTCCCGGTCGAACATATCCGGTGGAAATACTGTATACAAAGGAACCTGAGACAGATTATCTGGATGCCAGCTTGATCACTGTCATGCAAATCCATTTAACAGAACCACCAGGTAGGGGGAAAGAGCATTTTTTCCTCTTAGACCATAAGTCCTAATGTGGGTATCTTTTTCACTTATCTTTTTAAAAAATGAATTTTAAGTAAGTGTCAGGCTTCCATGTTTGAAATGGTGGTGGTGAAGATATAAATAATGGCGTGCAGTGTTTAAATGCACCTGTTTAAACACAGACACAAATTTTAAGTAAATAAATAAAAATAAACAATAAACATGGACAGATGAAAACCTTTTGATTTATTAGAAGTCAGAATTTGAGTGTATTTCCTGTCATTTGGAGTTCTGTTAATGTCACTATTGCCTTTGGATAGAACATACAGAGAAAGTAAATTAGTGCTCTTGTTCTCTTCTTAGGTGACATCCTGGTCTTCCTGACTGGTCAGGAAGAGATTGATACTGCTTGTGAGATCCTGTATGAAAGAATGAAATCTCTGGGACCTGATGTTCCAGAGCTGATCATCCTCCCTGTATACTCTGCTCTGCCCAGTGAGATGCAGACCCGAATCTTTGACCCAGCTCCACCCGGCAGCAGAAAGGTAACCCTAGGCAGAAACGAAGCTCCCTTGTCCTCTGAAACCGTATGGTGTGTGCAGCTGGCCCAAAAGGGAATTGCTTAGATGTGTGCAAGTCTTGTTTATTATGTTTTAGAGACTAGTCCAGCCAGTTTGTTAAGGAATAAAGGTTTTGTATATGATTCCTGCTCTTCTTCCTTTTCTTTCCTTCATTTGACAAATATTTTTTGAGCATCCTTCAGGCTTTGGAGTAGACCAGGGCTAAAGTCTAAGGACAGGCCTTTCTTTTTTTTCTTTCTTTTTTTCTTTTCTTTTTTTAGGCGAGGCAACTCTTGGTTGACCTCACAGATTGCAAGGACCTTGTCAACTTACAATCCCTTATTTATTTATTTATTTATTTATTTCTTTATTTTAATTTTTAAAATATTTTACATCTATAGCACCTTGTCTTTCTAGGTGGTCTCCCATCCAAGTACTAACCAGGCCCGACCCTGCTTAGCTTCCGAGATCAGATGGGATCGGGCTTGTTCAGGGTGGCATGGCTGTAGATGACAGGCCTTTCTTTACTGTGGGGCATGTACCAGTAGATAGGCCTTTAGCATATAGTGTGAAAGTGCTGCTGATGCTCTGGATACCCAAGGGGGAGCACCCAACCAGTGTTCTTAGAGAAAGTAAGGATCTAAGCTGAAGAACACGGAGTGTTCATCTAAGTGAGAAGGGCAGGAGGACACCCATTCGAGTAGACACAATAGCCTGTGGTAGCCTAGGGGCGAGCCAGTGTGGCCATTTTAGAGAGCTGCGTTGTTCCAGTAGCTGGAACTGACTGTGTGTCTGAGACAGTAGGAAAGGTGATGGATGGATTTCTTTTTAATAACAGATTTATTGACATATAATTTACATACCATACAATTCATTTCTTTAAAGTGTACAATTCAGTGGATTTTAGTCTATTCACAGATTGTGCAACCATGAATTACTATTATTAATAATTAATCATTAACCATTAATTACTACAATTAATTTTAGAACAATTTCACCATCTCCAAAGAAATCCCGGGCCCTTTAGCAATCACCCCCCATTCACCCCTCTGCTCATCCCTGGGAACCACTAATCTACTTTCTATGGATTTGCCTATTCTGGATATTTCATGTAAATGGGATCATATAATATGTGGTTCTTGGTAACTAGCTTTTTTCACTTAGCATGTTTTCAAGGTTCATCCATGTTGTAGCATGTATAAGTACTTCATTTTTTTTATTGCTGAATAATATTCTATCGTAGATTATTATTCTGTGTCTAAAATGTGGATGTACCGTGTTTTGTTTATCTGTTCATCAGTTGGTGGACATTTGGGTTGTTTCCACATTTTAGCTGTTAGGAATAATGCTGCCTTGAACATTTGCTTTCAAGTTGTTATGTAGACATATGTTTTCATTTCCCTAGGAATGGAAGACAGGTAGATTTGAATAACATTAAAGAGTTAGAATGGACAAGACATAGTGGGTGCCCGGTAGTGTAGGGGAGAAGGGCAGGGGAGAAGTCAGGAATGACTCCCAGGTTTCTGGCTTGGGCAGCTGGGTGGAAGACGGTGCCGAGGAGGGAAACACGGAGGAGGAGCAGGTCATGGGGAAGGAAGGTGATTCCTTCTCTGTTGTGTTCCTAGTGATTGGGCTTCTTCCTGAGAGGGCTTCTGCAGCTCTGGGGCAGGTAGAAGCCTCTCAGGGCCGGTCAGGTGCTGGCATGATGCGAGATGTTCTGGTGCCTCCTTGCAGTTATTTTCCCAAGCAATTGTATTTTATTAGCTGAACCTGTGGGTGGAAGAACAGTGGCAGTGCCAAGCTGAGACCAATAATCTCCTAGATCACGTATCCTCCTGCATACACACAAACCGTAAAATTCCTCTGCTGCCTCGTGGTTCATTTTATGATTAGAAAAAAAAAACAAAAACTCCCCCTTGTTCTATATACACAAACAGCCCATTTTGTAGTCCAGATGTCCCTATGGAGGAAGAAAAATCTCATTTTGCACTCGCACACGTGATACCAGGAAGTCTCTGCTTTCCCAGGGTGCCAGAAAATTAAAATTGTAGTAATCAACATTGGATCTAGAAAATGGATATGTAGCCATTTGCACTAAATGAAATAGGATTTGATTGGCCTTTGCTTTTTCCTCTTCTACCTCTCCTGTCAGGTACCACCCCTTTCCCAAGCTCACCCTTAAGACGAAAGCGCCTCTCCTTCCACCCACTTGAGGCTGAACTGAGATTAAGTGCTTTCTGTCTAGAGAGGGAGATAACGGCACACTTCTTTGGGAAGATATCTGAGTTCAGAAGTCCTTTTTCACACCTTGGGGCTGAACCTGAGCCGCTCAATCCAGCTCTGTCCCTCTCATCTGCAGGTCGTGATTGCCACCAACATTGCAGAGACATCACTGACCATCGACGGCATCTATTATGTGGTGGACCCTGGATTTGTGAAGCAGAAAGTTTACAATTCCAAGACAGGGATTGACCAGCTGGTGGTGACTCCTATTTCTCAGGTAATGGTGGCTTCTATCAGTAGCTTTTCTGAAAATCCTAGTTAGGGCCTTTCTTCAACAAAGTGTTTTATGGTTTTGTATTTTGAACTTTATTGTTTTCAAAGATGAACTTTTAAGATACTGGGCGAGATAAGAAGATTTTGTGTTTTTAATCTTTAGAATAGTGTTTCAACATTACAAACCCCATAAAATTTGAACTTAAAAAGTTTGAATCCTAGCACCATAGATTATCTGATATAGATGGTAAGAACATATTTTTTAAGTACTATACTTAGCCACAGATATCTGAGATAGTAATAATTCATGAGATGATAATGTGTTTTCTTTGCTATTTATGGAATAATTTTCTGCCTAAATTTTATTTAAAAATGAATAACGTGATCATCCTTTTTGAGAGCAGTTGGACACAATGTATCCAAAATTTAAAGGATCATCTCTTTAACCTAATAGTTCCAGTAGATCTGAAAGTTAGAAATGATTAAATACATATCTAAAGGTGATGGCAAAGGATGTTCACTAAAGCACTGTCTATATTAGAGGAAACCTGGAAAAATTTTAAATGAGCTCCAAAAGGGAAGCAGTTTAATAAAATATGGTATATGTATGCCACAGAATGTTATGTGCATTAACATGGTCGTGTGTATCTATATTTAATGATAATAAGCATATGACTGCACTATATTACTTGAAAAAAGTGAGCTACAAAATAGCAGGAATAATATCCAATTTTTGTTTAAAAATAGATGGTGTGCACTTGTGCACAGTGTATGTGAACCCGCCTGAGACTCGAAAGCATGTAGTTGAAATGTTAGTTGAGGTTGTTTCTCAGTGGTGCTGCTGGTTACTGTGCTGTTGAGTGAAGTGCATTTTTTTCTTTATACTTTTATATATTGTCTTAATATTTTATAAGAGGTATGGATTAGTTTCATAATCTATAAAAACCATCAGGCTATTTTCATTTTGAAACTTAATTAATAATAGCTAACGCTTACAGGGCACTCACCAAGTGCTGCCAGGCACTGTCCTAGGTACTTTCACTTACCTGAACTCATCACATTTTTGCATCGATCCTTTGTGGTAGATATTATCATTACCCTCATTTCACAGATGAGACTGAGACAGAGGGGTTAAATGACTTGCCTAAGGTCACACGGCTGGTGGAGCCAGCATTTGAACCTGGGCGGCCTGGCTCCAGTGTGTATACTCTGTACCACTTCTCAAGGTGGTGCATACAGCTCACAGTGATTGAGAAATTAGACTTGCCCTTTCTGATTTAGAGAGAGGTATCTGTAGAATGCTGTGGAGTCCTACAATGTATGATCGTTGCCTGCCTTTGTGTAGTTAATGACCTTTCATACTATGTTCCTTTGGTTTGAAACTAGCAGAGGAATTTTAAATCCTGATACTATTTGTAACACAGATGGTTTTATCAAAAAATGGCCCTCTTCAGATTGCTCTTCACTTTTTCCTAGCAGCCTATGGCTAAACTAGATGCATTTTATTATTATTATTTTTATTTATGCCTACAGCATCTAGGTGGTCTTCCTAGGTGGTCTCCCATCCAAGTACTAACCAGGCCTGACCCTGCTTAGCTTCTGAGATCAGACATTGGGCTTGTTCAGGGTGGTATGGCCGTAGACCATGGACTGTGGCTCCACTGGGGCGCGAACCCAGGACCTTCTGCGTGTAAAGCAGACGTGCTAACTGCTACACTATGGAACCACGTCCTTTTTTTTTTTTTTTTAATTTAAAAAATTAGTGCCCCTCTCCCCTAAGTACAGGAGTATTATTACATTATTTTTTGGAAATAGAAAAAAATTTAAATCACCCATAATCCTACTACCACTACTGTCATCATTTTGATGTTTTTCTTGCCCATATTTTTCATATTTGTTTCTTTTTTGGTTGCAATTCTAGTAGTCTAGTAAGTATGTTTTATATACTTTTTGTTTAAGTATTTAATTTTCCTGGTTATTAAGGTTATAAGTGTTCAATATTGGATATTTGTTAAAGAAAATAGAACCCATCAGCAAGCCTACTGTCAGAGTTAGCCATAGTTAACATTTTAGGGTATTTTTCTCTATTTTTTTTCCTTCTGGTAGTTTATATTATACATGCATAAAGATTTTTTTTTTTTAATAAAATCGATATTATATTCTAACTTGCTTCTTCACCTGTGTGAGTGAACATTTCCTTTTGGCATTGAGCATCTCAAACCTGATTTTTAAAATGGCTGCAGTCATTGTTGGTATATTAACATTACATTTATTTTGTTCACTTACATTTTTGGTCATAACTAGAGACAGTATTTTGTCATCTTGTTTTATGCTTTGTCTTCTGTGTTGTCCCACACTATTTTGAAGGTCTGTTTTTGTGATATTTACAATATTTCTTCCATTCACCTACCCGTATTTGCCTCACTTGAACAAGCTTTCCTGAAATGTTGAGTACTGGAGAGGGGATGATAATAACATTGGTAGTCTTGGAAGTGGTCCTAAAGGAAGTAAAATAAACTCCTTTTCAGATTTTGCCAATTGCCCCTCTTTTAACAGCTTTCCTGAATAGGGCTGTTAACAGATATGTTACTTTTATATGCCCACCCCTCTAGGCTCAGGCAAAGCAACGAGCTGGCAGAGCTGGGAGAACAGGCCCAGGGAAGTGTTACAGGCTGTACACAGAACGTGCCTACCGAGATGAAATGCTGACCACCAACGTGCCGGAAATCCAGAGAACCAACTTAGCAAGCACCGTGCTCTCGCTCAAGGTAGAAATTGTTTTGTTAGAATGGGTTGGTGGAATAGTCTAATCCTATGGCCTTAGTAAATGAATCTCAGTTTTATGAACCTTGTTAAATACTTTAGTAACCTCATGGAACCAGTCCCTTTGAGTGAAATGCAAATGGCTTTGTTAACAGCCTTTCCACTGTGGGTCCAGGGCTAAGTTGGCATGTTTGCTGTGAATACATGTTTTTTTCTTACCATAATAACCAGCAGAATGTTTGATTATAAAAGATTTTAGTTAGGAGCATTTTCTAACATCCAAAAAGGATGTTAGAAAAATCTAATCGGTGCCAAACTGTGGACAAACATACTTCCTTTATCCCTTTCGTTTTTATATCCAGTTCTGTTCCTTTAGAATAGATGCAAAACTGCCAGTCCAAAAACTTTGCAAGGGAGCTGTCAGTAGAGGTTTCAGACTGGCCCTCTGGGGGCTTGTTTTTCGTTCTGAATCATTGCGCTTCCTCTCTTCAGTCCCATGAGGACCTTCATTCTCCTTTGGCAGGGAGAGCCACATGAGTAATTTTCCAGATGATGGCACAACCCCCCGCCCCCTCTCACCCCCCACACTGATGCTACCCTGGAGCCCTGGCACTTTACTGGTGCAGAGTGCTCTGTTGTAATTTATTATTCATTCTCCGCAAGGGAGGCTAAAACAGCTTCAGAAAAAACTTGCTCCAGTCTCTGGAGTGAGAACAGATGCATCTGTGGCTCAAACTTCTACTCCAGTTATATCCTTGGTAAATTACCTGCTTGGCCCTTTGCTCTATATTCTCACCTCAAAAGGGGGGTGTTGAATAGTATCTGTTGTGAAGATAAATGAGATAATGCAGGTAAAGGCACTTGGCACAGTGCTTACTGATTGCTAACATAATTCCTTGTAGTTATTATTCATACAATAAACATTTATTGAACACCTGCTGTGTTTATAGTCATGATCACTTTATAAGAAAGACACAGAAAGCTTAGGTTCTACCACACCACCCTTTGTACACACTTGGATAGCGCATCATTCATTTGTTTCTTTTATCATCAAATTAGCTAACAAATGTATTGACTGCCTATTGTGTGCCAGGCATGCAGATTGCACTGTGTTTAGTTTTGTGTCCATCTGTCTCACCACTGTGTACTCTGAGAGCAGGGGCCATATCTTAATCATCTTCATATTCCTACAACTAAACACAGTACGAGGCACTTCCCAGATGCACAGTAGAAATTATGTATGCAAGAAACAGGACAAGCTGGTATATTGTCTATGTATGTAAGATACATAACACATTACCATTGTTACCTTTTAAAATTTTTCTTATCTGTGGGATTAGATACATTCACAGTGTTGCACAGCCATCACCACTATCTATTTCTGGAACTTTTTCATCATCTCTAACAGAAACTCTGTATCCCCTCCCTCAGCCCCTGGTAATCACTATTCTCTCTGTCTCTGTGAATATACATATTCTAGGTACCTTGTATAAATAGAGTCAAACAATATTTGTCCTTTTGCATTTGGCTTATTTTACTTAGCATAATGTTTTCAAGGTTCATCATGTAGCACATGTTAGAATTTCATTCCTTTTTAAGGGTGAATAATATTCCATTGTTTGTATGTACCATGTTTTGTTTATCCATTCATGTTGATGGACGTTTGAGTGGTTTCTACCTTTTGACTACTGTGAATAATGCTGCTGTGAACATTAGTGTACAAGCGTCTGTTTGAGACCCTGGTTTCAGTTCTTTTGGGTATATATCTAGAAATGGAATTGCTGGATAATATGGTGATTCTATGTTCAACTTATTCAGGAATCACCAAATTGTTTTCCACAGTAGCTGTATCATTTTACATTCCCACTAGCAATGTATAAGGGTTCCTATTTCTCCAGATCCTTGCCAGCATTTGTTATTTCCTGTTTGTTTATTATTATTATGTTTTATAACCATCCTTGTGGGTATGAAGTGGTGTCTCATTGTGGCTTTGATTTGTATTTCCCTAATTACTAGTTAGTGTTGAACATCTTTCCATATACTTCTTGGTCATTTTTATATCTTCTTTGGAGAAATATCTATTCAAGTCTTTTGCCCATTTTTTAATTGTCATCTATTTATCGTTGAGTTGTATGTG
Organism: Pteropus vampyrus; assembly: GCF_000151845.1. Classification (NCBI taxonomy): domain Eukaryota; kingdom Metazoa; phylum Chordata; class Mammalia; order Chiroptera; family Pteropodidae; genus Pteropus; species Pteropus vampyrus. Next base: position 2,538,172 of record NW_011889087.1, on the reverse strand, counting down.
CTATTATTTTGAGGCAGTGTTTTTTAAAGTTTCCTTAGGAAGTATATGCTCTCTACTAGTCTGAATTTTGTGTGGCCCAGCTGTGGAGATTCCTGCTAGTCTTCATGGTGGCTTCCTAATTGCAATTGAAGAAACAGGAAAGATAGTGACAAGTAGTCGTCCTCCATGTTAATTTAACACTGGCGAGGCCGACCCTCCTATCACACTTTCTTCCTTTTTGTTCTAGGCCATGGGCATCAATGACCTGCTGTCCTTTGACTTCATGGATGCCCCACCAATGGAAACCTTGATCACAGCCATGGAACAGCTATACACGTTGGGGGCCCTGGATGATGAGGGCCTGCTTACTCGCCTGGGCCGCAGGGTAGGGGACAGACTAAACTTCTGGTGCTTTTGGGACAATTCCCTGGCTAGTCTTCCATACTCTTCGTTTTGTGCAAAATGAAGCTCTGAGGCCCTGGATAAGCTTTGAGTAGACGTCTAGATGCCTGTTTTTAACTTGGATTTTCCACTGCCTTAAACTGTTTTTTCTTTACAGAAAAAAGAATTTTATCCACAGTCAGTTTTACGTTAGGATATATTATTACACTAGCCTTAATTTCAAAAGATGTCTGCAAAATTCCCACCTACCCCAACAGTAGTTGTTCTTGATCACATACATTTTATTGGGGTTTATTTGGGAAATAAAAGAAACAGCAATGTTCTTCTGATGGAGATAGGAATCTCACATCATCATGCTTGGGTAAACCTCCTGTGGTCTGTTACCACTCTGAGTCCAACAGGGAAGCAATTGCAGTTTCTTCTTCTCCCTCTAGATGGCGGAATTCCCCTTGGAGCCAATGCTATGCAAAATGCTGATCATGTCTGTGCATCTGGGCTGCAGTGAGGAAATGCTGACCATTGTGTCCATGCTCTCTGTACAGAATGTCTTCTACAGGCCCAAGGTAAGGAGTTCAGACCTATGCTCAGAGAGGAGTGTGCCAAAGTTGGGTGAAATCGGCTGTTGCCACTGCAGTACTTAATGTTGACACTTGACGGGGCCACATAGGGCTTCGTGGAACTGCTGGGTATTCAGTTAGTAGCTGTGGGGTGGGAAATGATCCTTTGTCTCACTGGTTGACAGGATAAACAAGCCCTCGCTGATCAGAAGAAGGCTAAATTCCACCAGACCGAAGGGGACCACCTCACTTTGCTGGCCGTGTACAACTCCTGGAAGAACAACAAATTCTCCAACCCCTGGTGCTATGAGAACTTTATCCAGGCTCGTTCTCTGCGCCGGGCCCAGGACATTCGCAAGCAGATGTTAGGCATAATGGACAGGTAACATCTGGTGACTTTTCCCCATGTTTGAGTTGAACCTCCTTGAATGCCATTTCTGTTCATCTCTGTGTGTATCTGTGAAGCTATAGACTCACATAACCTTTTTCCTCCAGCTTTTCCATCTTTGTTATATTCCTCCCCAGGCAAGGGTACAGCTGAGAGTCACTTTAGAAAGTTTCTAAGAGGAAGATGATTTATTGTTGAAAAATGCTCTTTGTTTACAAGCATCTGGATCATTATTAATCGAGTTGAATTAAGTCTCTGGCTCTTACTGTGTCCATCTCGCCCACTGTGCAGAGCTGCCTCTGTACTCACTTAGGGCTGGGAGAAGAGTCTCAGTGCCTACTCTGGGGACCCAAGATGGGGGTGTTGGGCACCATCATTCTGGAAGACAGAACCTCTGAAAGCAGAATTGCCTCACATCTTTGTCCTCTCTTCATTTATTTTCCTGATAGACACAAGCTGGATGTGGTCTCCTGTGGTAAGTCCACCGTCCGAGTGCAAAAGGCCATCTGCAGTGGATTCTTTCGAAACGCTGCCAAGAAAGACCCGCAGGAGGGTTACCGGACACTGATTGACCAGCAGGTGGTCTACATCCATCCTTCCAGTGCTCTGTTCAACAGACAGCCGGAATGGTAGGTGGGCAGGCCCTGGGGCTGGGGGCTGTTCTGGGTAGAGAGAACCTATAAATCTACTGGCTCTTTGTACTTGTGTCTTTACCCCCACCACACACAAACACCCTTCCACCCCCATACTTCCTATTTTAACATCGCTTATATTTCTAGGGCAGCAGAAGCCTGAATTAGGCACAATATCAGCCCCTTTGGAGAGAAATAAAGCCATAGGGATGAAAGCTGGGAAGGATCTTAAGAATTATCTAATGAGGTGGTTAAAAAAAATTTTCATGTAACATTTTAAAAAAATTCTAATCTTACCCACCCTAATATAAAACTGATTTAAAACCACCATGCCACCATGGTAGAAGGGTTAGAGATGTAGCGCCTTGCCTTCTTGGCCTTCCTTATTCCGTTGTGGCAACCCCTGAGGCTCCTCTTCAGAGCCCTAGAGTTCTGTGGCGACAGCCTAAAAAAAATCACCCTCCCATTTCACAGAGCAGGAAACAGGGCCAAAGAAGTCACGTGATTGTTTCTGTGTCACTTGACTAGTTAGAGCTAGAGCCAGGTCTAGAGCACGTTATCCTTACAGCTTTCTTGTGGTTAGAGGGATGCAGGCTCCTCAGCGTCTGAGCATGGTCGTCATAAAGATGGCAGGTAAGAGGGTAACATGCAAGTTCAGCCATGGCCCGCCAGGGACCAGAGTGACTGTGGAGTAGGGCCTCTGTCAGAAGCTTGAGCCTATCTCTGTCCCTCTTCAGGGTGGTATACCACGAGCTGGTGCTGACCACGAAGGAGTATATGCGTGAGGTCACCACCATCGACCCCCGGTGGCTTGTGGAATTTGCTCCGGCCTTCTTCAAGGTCTCTGACCCAACCAAGCTCAGCAAACAGAAGAAGCAGCAGCGTCTTGAGCCCTTGTACAACCGCTACGAGGAGCCCAACGCCTGGAGAATATCCCGGGCCTTCCGGCGGCGCTAAAAGGCAAGACTTACCTGTTTGCTTCTCCTGCACCAGTGGCCCCGGGCTTGACTTCACTCTTACTGGTGAAAAGCTGGTCCTGAGGATACAGCTGTTCAGTGACTGAGTGTTTTAACTGGACATTGTCTAAACTTGACTCGCATTTCTTCCCTGCTGGTAATATAGAAACAGGGATTTATGCCTGATTTGACCAGAGCCTCCAGCCCCCACCAGGGGCCAGCATGGGCTCACAGCCAGCTGAGGGCACACTGCATCATCTTCAAGAAAGGGGCAACACGTACAGCCCTGGGATGAGAAGAGGCAGTTGGAAGTATCAGACAGACGTATGCGGTGGGGGCCTGATGCCCTCCCTGGCTAGTACTCTGGAGGAGGGAGCCACGACGCTCCCCGAAAGTGTTGGCTCCCCCTTCCTGCTCCTGTCCATTCCCTGTACTTTTGCTTAATCTCCTGGAAATATTTATTTTCTTAAGGAAACAAAAATGGTTTTTTGTGAAAGTTTCTTTTAACTGAAAGGTAAGGATATTGGCCTGGGCTCAGGGGATATTGGCTTGGGTTCAGGGTAGGGAGATTTGGTATCTGTGGCTTCAGTGCACATGGTGGAGGCTTCCCTGAGGAGTGACGCACAGCCCAGACCTCCAGGCTTATCTCTCAGCACCGGCCTAGCCCCGTCTGCTGTGGATAGCCCTGGGATTAACCACATCCATTGCACAGGCTCTCTGGGCTGGGGGCCTGAGTGGTTGCAGATGCCACATATTGAATGCAGAAGGTTCTCCCTGGCTCCCTCTCCCGCCCACCACACTCACCATGTGCAACGTGTCCGATTTCCTTTTGAAACATGCAAGTAAGGACATGGATTTTATTTTATTTTGCTTTGCTTTTTTGTCCCCTGAGGTCCTTGATGGGCTGTAACAAAGGGTTTTTGTGGTCAAAGCCTCCTCACTTCTCCCTCCCCAAACAGAAAATCAACATAACACCTCTCAGAGCCAGTTCGTGCTGCCCAGCATCTGTGCTCCGGCCGCCCCTCGGCCTGAGTCGTTTTCTCTTAGCATTCTGTTAGGGAATGGCTACCTCCTAAGTTTCTGAGGATACTCTCGATGGGAGAATATCAGACAGATCTTGCCAGGCCAGGTTGTGGACCTTCTGGAAAGCTGTTCTGGAGCTGGAGCTTGTAGAGAAGCCTCTGGGGGATCGGGCACATTGTATGTTCTAGCCTGAACTGCCTCCCACATCCCCATTCTAGTAAGTTCTGAAACGATGTAAATATTAGAACTACCATAGAATTGTGTGCCAGATACTAGAAGAGACTACACAACATTCTAGCATATGAAGGAATAGAGGATGTTAACTGGGTGGCAGACACACTACCCTCAAGACACAGTTCAGGGGACCCAGAGGAGAGAAATACAGGCCCGGGAGTCTGCTGACCAAGGGCCCTGCCCCTTTTGAGCTGAGTGTGCGTATTCAGTTCTGTTGGAGTATGCTCCTCAGGAAGCCCAGGCCTGTAATTAAGGGCAGGAATCATTTGCGTGCCAACCTTTAAGGCCTTAAAGGGGAGAGACAGAGAAGGGGATATTGGAAACTGAAAAGGCAGCAGGAACTAAGCACCCAGCTCCCCAGTCTTAATTTCAGCTGAGGTCTCACTGTTCAACAATCACCTCTGGGCTTTGCAGCCCCCCTGTCCCAGCTGAGTGACCAGCACTGACAGCCGGTTATAATCTGTGAGGATGGAGTTCTGAGATTTAAGCTGAGGTTGAGAAGGGGATGTTTAAACAGGCCAAGGTGAGAGACAGCAGGGCAGGTCATCTTTCTGGGTTAGGAGTGTATAAAGCACACTAGCCTGGTGGGTGTTCCTTGAACATCCCCCCAGGAGCTGGGGTCACTTCTCTGCTATCACAACATGGCTGGGGGTCTGACCTTCGGACTGCCCATCAGGAAATGCATACCAGCTGCCTTGCCAGCCTGCTCAGAAGGGGTCTTCCAGCCAGATTCAGAAGGAGGACTTGCCTGCTGCTCCTTCACAATGGGGCCCTTGTTTTTCTTCCCTGAACCAATATTACCCGAGATTGAGTGACAGCCCAGGAGAGGATGTGGGTCTCACGCGGGGAGCTGGAATCTTCTCGGCCATTAAAGTCTACTGTTCACCGCACCCCTGCGGGAACCTCGCTCAGGAGTTTCCTGCCCCTGCACATGTGCTGAGTCTGTGCTTGTTTGTGTATGTGGGGCGACTGTCTCCATGGGGCATGTGTAAACTCTGCTGCTGGGTCAGGCTCCTTGGTCCTGGGTTCACCTTCATCCATTCTGGAGCATGATTTGGTTTTGGCTCGCTGTCCTTTAGTCCAGAGAGTTTCCTTTGGTGTTTGCTGTATCCTCTGAGCAGTGCCCTCCCAAGTTTAAGTCTTTGAACGAAGAACCATGAGTGGCTGCTTGTTAATGAACATTTTAGAGGGCAGAGGTCCCGTGTCTCTCAGCCTGTGGAGACCTTTTCCACGATGCTGCTTCTCATCTAAATCCCTGTCTCGTGTGCATACTCAGGACCTATTTGCACTCAACTTTTATACCTTCTTCCCACTGTGCTAGCCTGTCTTTTATGTGGGATTAAATCATATATATTTTTAAAACCTTGTATTTTAAAATGTTCTTTTCCTTGCTCTAAATCTTAAGTCAGTACATTGATGTTCTCTGTTTCTAGGGAAAAAATGTTGCTTTTTATTTGTGGGTAGTGGTCGACAGGGCATCCCTTCTGAGAGGGCCTCGGGGTCTTAGCATTAGCACTGGGCAGGGGCTGTGGGTGGGAGTGGGGCAGGCGTTAAGGAGGGTCGGGCAGCCCAGCCTCGGCATGGCCGTGGTTCTGACTAAACTGGAGAGTGCCTGGCTCCTGGGAAGCTGTTTGCACAGTGGCTGCCTTTCTGTCCTCTTCCCTCCGCAGCTACCCCTGTCAGAACTGCTCAGCCATACCCACTCTAGGTGTCACCACTCTTTCAGCCTTGCCTTTCCCACCCACCCCAGAAAACTTGGCTCCAGGGTTCTAGTCTCCCCCAGATTTAGGAGAATCTACACTGTTCCCTACTCCCCTTTCCCCCAAAGATCTAGTGTCCTTTTCCTAGACTGGCCAAGACCCAGGGCTTGTTCCAGCCTATCCCTGTACCCTCTTGCCTGGGTGCCTTTCTTTTCCCATTTTCCAGACCTTTCCACACAAACTCTCGTTTCCAACTTCAGCAGAAATGGCAACCTGGAGCCATGGCAGGAAGGGAGAACACACAATTGGGTACATGTAGGTAGCGTGCATGGCTCATGGCAGCAACTGTGATCACACAAACCCTGCCCCCAGGAGGCCTCAAAGCTCAGTAGCCCTACCTGCCCCTCCCCCACCCCACACAGGGAGATAGCTGCAGGAACTATGCCGCAGGTGGCCAAGGGGTCACGGGGCAGATTACAAAGTACCCTGTGTCCATTTTTTCGGGATCCTTAGACAATAATCCTGGAAGGAGGAAACAGCAGTATCACTGGGCTCATTTTTCAGAGGAAAAAGTCAGAGGTGAACCATCTTTTCCAAACCCATATGGGAAATTAAGTGTCAGGGTCAGGCCCCAAACTCTGGTCATCTGCTCCAAGGCTGAGCTCTTTCCAATCCCAAGTCCTTCTCTCACGGTAGCAAAGAGGACACAGGAAAACTAACAGGAGAAGCAGGGGCCTTTATTAGGGTCCGGCAGACGAGGTGGAGGTGGAGGTGGAGGTGGAGGTGGTATCCCAGGCCTAGGCCTAGGCAAAGGCAGAGCAGAGGGCCCTGGGAGCCGGAGCCCAGCCCTCCCTCCTCTACTAGTAACCCCTCCCCCACCCCAGATTCCTTCCTCCGACCTCCCCTGGCCCTGGGAAACACAGAGCACCGAGAACTGACAAGCAGGACCCTCAGGGTCACAACTTGGAGGTGGAGTACAGGAACTAGGCTTCTGTCTCCCCACAGTGGGAGATCTGGGAAGCTCAATGCATCCCTCTCCACCAGGATGAAGTGGGGATGCTCCTCTGGCCCCAGAACAGAACAAACTTGTTCTCTGTGATGGGGGAGAGGGAGTAGGGCACGGGCCTCTGAGCAGGACCTGGGAAGAGGCCGGAGGTGAAGCCCCCAAGAGTTTCACTTGCGGTATCTCCACTTTTCCTTCCCATCATGTCTGGTGAGCAGCTCAGAGTCTGGACCAGGGCAACCGATGGGCCAGTGGGGATGTTCCAGACATCTGTGGGTTTCAGAGTGAGGGTTTCCCCAACACCAAATTCATCTATATGTACACAGGGCATCACCCTGGCGGCGAAGGAGCAGCTGCTAGGGGTGGGCTAGTAGGAATAGCCACCCTTGGGGCCAAAGGGCTGGGCAGGGCCAGTCAGCTCTGGGAGGTAGGCAGGGCTCTCATCCAAGTGGGACAAAGGGACTGTGTCCTCCTCACTGACTGGCCGGTCAAACTCGGCCTTGAGAGCTGGACGCTGATTGTCCGGGAAGGCCAGAGAGAAGAGGGCCTCAGGTTCGCACACAAACTTGTACACGTAACGCTCGCCAGCCACCTGTGGGGAGAGAAGGGCTGGGTCGGCCTAGTTCTCCCTCCAGGTCAGAGTAGAGGTGGGGAACACAGCCCTTCTCTGGGTCCAGGTAGATGTGTGGGTACATTTCTCTCCCATCTTGGTTCCTCTAAGCAGCCGACACTCTTCACAGTTCTCTTTCACCTCTAATCTCAATCTCTCCGTGCTTTGGGCTTGTCAGTTACTGTTTAGCACTTTTTTGAGAGAGAGGAATGTTGGGATTATCCACAATTTCTTGTCCTTTCTGACTGGTTCATCATCTGCTCCTATAGACTCTCTGCGAAGGCTCTCCTGCCCCCTGCCCCCATTACCTTCCCACAGCCACTGCCCCCGACCCTCTTGTCCCTGGACCTTTAAACCCAGACCTTCTGCATGATGCCTTTCTCATAATAGTATCGGAGTGAGCGGCTCAGTTTGTCATAATTCATGGCCGGCCGGTTCTTCTGGATGCCCCAGAGCCTGGCGACCTGGGGGGAAAGGTGACAGTTTGGGGTTGGCAATGCTAGCTCAGCAGAGGAAAAATGGGGGGCAAGTTAGAAATAGCACTTGAGAGTCTTAGTGTAAAATGCTAAGCTGGTCCTGCAACTAAGACCCAGATTTGACAAGAATGCAGGTTAGGTAACGCAGCAGCGATGGTGAGGGCACATCCCACCGGTTCCCACCTTCTCTCATCTCCAGCCCCCAGAGCTACCGGGAGGAGAGGCCCACCTCCTCAGGCTCAATTAGTTTGAACTCCATTCCCCGGCCAGTCCAGGCAATGAAGTGGGCATTTGTTGGGTCATCCAGCAGGGCCACCAGAAACTGCCACAGCTGCAAGGCACCCCGGCGCTGGTAGGGCGGTCCCTCTCGGAATGCTCCAACCCCTTCCTGTTTGATGTCTCCTGGGGAACACAGGAAACAGGAGAAGGGTTTGTGCCTCTCCCAGGGGTCTCTCCAGGCCCTTTCTCATGAAATGTCATGTGATTCCTGAGAGGACACAGAGGGCATGGATAAGACCCTGACCCTATTATGAAAAGTAACTTCTCTGACCTTCAAATTTCTCAGGGACGACGCAGACATCATCTGGGAATGGCTGCACAGGTTTCTCATAGCCATAGCCTTGAGGAGGAAGTTGGGGGTCACTCATCTCTGGAGGTTCACTGGTGAGACCCAGAGAGTCCAGAGGGACTCCTGGCCAGGAGACCCTCCCCCACAGCAGGACTCCCTCTTCCACTTTGGAGGGTTTGACAGGGAGGAGGCTGCCTTACCAATGGTCCCATCACGTGGAGAGGGCCCGGGGAAACCCTCTGTGTGAAGGTACATTGACGCACAGCCAGGGACATCTGGGGTTTGGAAAAAGAAGGGTGATGTTATAGGTGGCTGGGGTGGGAGTGGGGGCGGCAGGTCTCCCATACACGTTTAAGACCTTCCTGCCGGCCTGCATTCTGGTTCAGTTCCCAGCTGCCTGCCTACCACCAGTCCCAAGGGAAGTTCACCCAGAGGCGTGAGGCTGGAACCCTTCAGTTGAAGGGCTGGGCCAGAGGGCAGGGATGGCAGCAGCTGGGTCTGGGCAAAACTGTTCCACCAGGCCCAGGATTCCAGGGAGCAGCTGTTTCCTGTGAGTTTAGGGGGAGGAGGGACGGGCAGAGATGAACCTCCGGGGAAAGGGTACAGTGTCCATGTCTAAGACTCCCTTGGAATGGGCTAACCTCCGGTCGGCAGGTCAGGTTCCTTGCCCAGTTCCACGTGAGGGAGGGAGGGTAGGAGGGTGTGGGGAGAGACTGCGTGTATCTATATCTGGAGAAGAGGCAGTGGGCACTGGGCTGTTCTTTTAAGTCAGAGAGCAGAGCACATTCCACTCCATTCCATAGGAATGAAACCGCCCCACTCCACCTGGAGGTGGTTGTGTAAAGCCACCGGTTCAAGATCCAGTCCCTACCCTCCCTACCCCCTCCACTCCCACCTATGAATGAGATGGTGAAACCCGACACCTCAGAGGAGGCGGGAGGGTGGGCTCATTCATGCCTCCATTTTGTGAATGGAATTCCTGACTCCATTCAGAGGAAGCTGAAGGGGGAGGGGCAGGAGTTCAAGGGCATGTAACATGATCCCCTCCGGTCTACAGCCTTTGAAGGTCAGTGGCAAGAGCGTCTCCCTCTTCTTTCCTGCTTCTCACTGCCAGGCATGGCTCAAGCTTCTGCCCTGGGTTTGAGGAGAGGCACACCCTTCTGGTTCTCACTCGGGCAGCCTCGGGGTTTGTGGTTCATCCCTCTGCCCCTAAAAGACTGGGCATCAGGGAAAGGGAAATTCAAAAGCTCTGGCCTGCTCTGAGCCTACTCTAATCGCTGAATTTATTTTTCTCATGTTTGGGGATGGTAGCAATGGAACAAGCCAAGGTTTTCTGGCCACCCCCCTCTGTGCTTGTGGCTTTGAACTACAGCTATTTATGAATATGTCTGAGTGCATCTTATTCCAGTTAACACCAGGTAGAACGAGAATTTACAGCAGTCTCTACTTCTAGTACCCAGCTCTGGCCATGATGGTGGATCATCCACCGACCTGGAGGCTTGAACAGGTTGTGGAAACCACATATTAACTCTGAAGTTCCAGTTGGGAACTATGAGCCTGGCTAGTTTCAAGTTCGTGTTTCTCTTCATTCAAATCCCTTTGCATTTTTAAGCTTCTGTGGGGACAGGGAACAAGGACACATCCTATTCATCTTTCTATCCTCCAACTCCACATACTCGTGCTCCTGGCACAGTATTTTGCTCTCAGTAGATAATTAAAATCCTAACACCTGCTAAATAGATAGAAATGCCTTAACTTTCCTATTAAGTGACATGCTACCTAAGGGCAAGGACCTACATCCCATTTACCTTTTATCTGAATGTAAGTTTTTGGATTGAAAAAGGACAATTCTTTTGTATCTATGAAAAAAGTGAACGGGTTGGACGTATGAATTGGTAAACGGATAGGATGGTCAAAATTTGTGGGAGGACATTCTGGGATTGATCACATGCCACTCCACCAGTAAGCCCACCCAAAGTCCCCACCCCCACCCCAGGAGCATCTCTTACCTGAGTCATAGGCGAAGTCAGTCTGTTCCTGTTTGATCACCACCCCCGCCCCTGGGTACCTGTGCCCATTGACCCCACCCTGGCCCATGGCCAGCTGTTCATACAGGGGGTCAAGATATTCCTGCTTGAAGCTCTGCTGGGGGTAGGGTGGGCAGGGCTCCGACAGCTGGTGTTGGTAGGGGGTTGGGGGGGGTTCCCGGCCCCCTCCCTGAGAGGATGTGAAGGAGTGGCAAACATCCAAGGGCTGCTGGAAGATGGAGCTGGATGTGGTTGGATGGAGAAGGAAGAGGAGAGAATATTAGATTAAGCGCCCCTAGGGCCTGCCACTCCCAGAGCTTGCAGAGTGGGCTTCAGTGTGGGGTATGTCAATATTTCTTCCTCCCTCCCTCCCCCCACCCCAGGCCTCATAAGGCAGGTGGAGAATACTCCAGGATTGAGGAAAAACTGCTGAGACCTGGGCCTACAGGTTCTGGGGTCTCCTTACCTGTGCTCCCCGAGGTACCCATGGCCAGGGCGGGGCTGAGAGGTGCCGGAGGATCTCAGGAAACTCCGCTGTTCTGCCCGGGGAAAGGGCTGCAGGGGCGACTGTCCGGGGGCACCAGGGGTGGGGGACTTGATGGTGATTTGTCTAGGGGGGTCATAGGCACTGGAGTTGAGGGGGAGACGGGTGAGGGGGCAGAGAAGCCAGGCGAGCATCTTTGAACCCTTCATCCATCCCCAGGGAAGTGAGGGCACAGGGATTATGGAGAAAGAAGAAGAGAGGATGCTGGGAAAGGTATGGCATGAGCCGAACTCAGCTCCAAATGAACTCTTTCTCCTTTCATAAATGCTGAAACTGGGTGTAACCTTGAGAACACCTCTACCCAGTCTCGAGTCACTGGGTCGGGTAGGACAGTGGCTTCTTCGGTGGAAATGGACTCTGCCCCAGCCTTAATACACATCCGTTGAACCCCTGGCTGCATTTTTCATCCTGATTATGCAGGAAATCCTGAGCCGTACTATATCCCTTATAGGAGCTCAGAAATCCTTTCTGTTGTCTAACTTGCATCGCAACTCCAACCTCTGCTGCCTCCCTCCCTCCTGCAGCCTACCCTTCGCCAGGGCTGGGCTGGGGCTCACCTGGAATAAAGGCACTGCTCGCCATGGTGGTAGGGGAGTGGTGGCTTCCTGCTGCAGGACAGGGCCGGGTCTGTGCGGGGACTCTGGGGTTCCTTCTTGATCCTGGTGGTGGGGCTGTGGAAAGCTACTGTGGGGGTGAGGGGAGGCAGAGCAGGACCAGGGTATCACAGAAGAGGCAGTAAGAGCTTCTGACCCCTTCTGCTCTCTGAGGACTCTTCCCCTCTCTGAGTCTCAGTTTTCAGAGATCTGTAGTCAGACACTGTCCAGAACAGTTTAGTTCTTTACGTTGTGTCTAGTTTTATCCATCAGGCTAATGTCCAATATTAACCAAGGAAATGGTCTAAAGTTCAACATTTAATGCAACCCTAAACCCCTCAAAACACCTTTTGAGTGTGGTTTTCCTGAGTGTGCTGGAAAATTCCAGGGGAGAGAAATGTTTTCTTATTTGAGGCTGTAAAAAAATCTTTTTTCTGGTTAAGGTTGGATATTAGCCTGCTTGCATGTCAGCTAACATTATACACATGCTCCTAATTATCTGTGAAGAACCTCGGCCTTTCCTGTGGCCCCTGCTGGGTCTGAAAACTCCAGCCACAAGTCTGAGCAGCAAAGAGTTGGTTCCAGGTTGGTGAGTGTGAGATTCTGTCTTACTGTAGCAGAGTCAAAGGCCTGCAATCCGCTGTTCTGTTATCTGCTGTTTTCAATTATTTGTGCCCTCTTTCATTTAATTGGTGAAGACAGCTGAGAGCAAAGTATTTGACATTAAAGCAGGGTTTCTCAACCTTGGCTATTGACATTTGGGCCAGATTTTTTGTTGTGGGCACTGTAGGGTGTTTAGCAGCATCCTGGCCACTACCAACTAGATGTTAGTAGCATCTACCTTCAATTGTGGCAACCAAAAATGTCTACAGACATTGTCACAAGTCTCCTGGGGGGCAAAATAGCCCCCAAGTTGCATAAAAGTAACTTAGAATGGTAGAACTGGACCCTACTGAACCTGCTGAACTGATCAAGCCCCTCATTTCAGAAATAAGGAAATGGAGGATCAGAGGGATGGAGTGTCTGTTTCAAAGTCACACAGCTAGGATGGAGCAAGCCCTGATTTGAACCAAGGTCTGCATCTCCCAGTTACTGTTTTGGTCTTTGAGTTCAAACCCAAGAGTGAGAACCCTGTTCTTTACCCTTTTCTTTAGGAGAGAACAAGTTAATCTTTTGTGATTCTCTATCTCTGTGACTCATTTCCTGCCCTCCCTCACTCCCCATTCCCTCTACCCAGGACCCTCTACTCACAGTTTTCTGAATGGAAATCAGGAACAAACTGCTCATCACTATCTGGTACCTGAGCTGTAGAGAGAGGTCAGAGGTGAGTCTGGGGTGGGGGCCCGGGATGGCAGCCCCTGGGAGACACCATTATTGCAGCCCTGCAGACTAGCACCCGCCAGAAAGAGAAAACAACCTTCCTAGGACTGAAGACAACTCCACCCCAGGTCCTAGTGCCCTCCATCTCTGGGCTCCATTAAGACCCTGGGGGGAAGGCTGCAAGCTCCCAGAACCTGTCTGAGCAGATTCCAGAGTCTTTTCCTAGAAGCTTTGTCTTTATTCCCTCCATTTTTCTGAAGTGAACACAGCCTTGCCCTTTAGTGTTTACAAAGCTCTCTCAAAGCTCACAGCAGAGTCACCTCTGGGATGGGCAGGCCTTAGGAGGAGTGAGATCCTGTGGATTTAGAATCACAGGGGGAGATGCTGGATCTGGGCTGAGCCCAGGAATCTGCATTTTATACAGCCTCCCAGGTGGAATCTAGAGCCTGGGAAAGGAGATGGAATGGAGGAAAGAGGGTGGTTCAATAGAGGTGCAAAGAGGATGACAGCGGGAGAGGAGGAGGCTGGGGACGCTGGCAGGTCAGATGCCTCATCCCTTTGATGTGCAGCTAGGAAAGAGGGGGACTTCTTAAGCATAGAGGTCTGAGGACCTCTACTCCCAAGGTACCAGCGTGGGCGGAGCTGAGTGTGGGGATTAGGCAGCAAAACTAAAATAGAACAGCCGCTCATCTGTGGCCTCCAACCTGGATATCCGGGCTTTGATTTCTAGTTGTCCTGGTCTCACCAACTCCTTCAGGTGGGTATATATAGCTGAGTACCTTCCCTGAGCCCAGAGACTTTGTCTACTTTTGCTCCTCAGAATGAAAAGGTCACAGCAGGAAGAGGAAGGGTAGACACCAAGGAGACTGACTGTTCTCAGAGTGGGCAATGGGGAAGCTGATGGATAAAATGACCAGAGCTGGGAATGGCTGGTAGAGGTGAGAGACCCAAGGAGATGGCTGGAGAACACACTCACTTGTCCTAGCCTGTACAAGTACACATCCCACCCTCCACTGCTTCGCTCCTGAGCAAAGGCTCCACAGTTTTCTCCTTGGATTTCAGGCACAGCCTCGGGTCAGAACTCCCTACTTCCATTCTCACCTCCTGTAGTCAGTTGTTCTCCACGTAGCTGTCAGAGTGATCTTTTCACAACAGAAGTCGAATCACTTCTCTCCCTGGCTTAAAGCACAAACCCCAAACTCTTCCCCTTGGCCTCTCATGATGGGCTTACCTCTCTGACCTGCCTCTCCTTGCCCTTTACTCTCTAGAGCTCCGGTCTCCTTTTGAGTCCTCAAGCTCATCAGCTTGATCCCTCTCTCCAGACCTTTGCCTGCCTGTTTTTTTTTCTGGCTGTTGAAGTCTTAGCTCACTTCATCACCTCCTCAGAGGCCGTTTCTGACCAACTAACCAAAGTGATCCCTCCCAACCTTCTCTCGCATCCCCTGTTTTATTTTTTTCTCCAGCACTTATGGCTACCTGAACTTATTAATTTATGTTGACATGTTTATTGTTCATCTTCCCTACCAGAAAGTTAAGCTTGCTGAGGGCAGGGGCTTTATCTGTCTTGTTCTTCTGATTCCACAGCATCCCTCTCCCCACCGCCAGGGTCTGGCTCAGAATAAACACTCAGTGTATTATTTGTTGACTCTTTGAATAAACAGACAAAGACCCCTGTCCTCAGGCTAGTGGGAGCCAGAAACTGAAGGATCCTAACCAGCCAGCCCTTCCTTCACCCCGAGGGCTCTCCCACTCCACCACCAGGTAACAGAGGCAGGTCCTGTGGGGAAAGCCCATCTCACAAGGGCATACTTTGGCTGTGGTAGGAAGAATCGTCATCAACCTGCTTTAAATATTAGAGGTACCAAGTGTTCTAAAATACATGTTTATAGATAGTTTGACTTCTTAACAGAGGGATTGGGCAGAGGGGGTTTAAGAATCAGAAGCCACCAGCAGCTAAAGAACTTATGAAACATCAGCATAAAACAATTCGAAAGTGATCAAATAAGTCAGTAGGACATGAAATTCCTTGGGAAACACAAACGAAAACACATGGGAAGCATAACTAGGGCACAAAGGCAATCATTCCCGACTGGCCTGAGCCAAGAACCTGAGCCAAGGGGCTTTGTTAGAAACACGGATTCCCAGACCCCCGCCCCCAAACTCATTCTATAGGCCTGGGTGGGGCCCAGGCATCTGTATTTTTAGCAAGTGCCCCTGGTGGCCCTTAAGAACAGGTAGTTTTGGGAAACACTAGATAAAGGGAGGGATGGAAAAACCTGCTCACTGCCCAAGGGTCAAAGGTCAGAGCTCACCCGTGCAGTGTCCTCTGGACCAGGTGGTGGGATGGGGTGATGGGAGCAGGGCGAACATTTCTCTCCCTGCTACCTAGGCAAGGAGGGTCCCGAGGGCGGGGGTGCAGACCATGTGGGAGGCTGACGCACTGTGGGCCCCCTCTGAGGCTTCATTAACTGCCGCTTTCCACTGAGATAATGGGCTGGGGGCATCTCCTGCTGGCGTCACAGGCCAGTTCACATGAGTTAGAGAGCCCTAGGGGTCATCTTGCCTTTCCTCCCACCTCAGGCCTGAAGGTTTGAGCAGAACCCCCCCACCCCCAGCAGTCTCCGAAGAGACCACCCCTAGCACACAGACCACACCCGGAAGAGGTGGTGCCACCTTCTTCTTGAGCCAGAAGAAACCGGGCTGAGGCAAAAATGAGTTATTGGCGTGAGCACCGGTCCCCTGCTTGGCCCTCCCCCAGAACACTGGTTTCTCCCAAAGGGGCAGGACAGGGCCTCAGTTGCTCAGAGAATGTTAACAAAGAAGTGGGAAGAGCATGCTGCGTCTCGTGTTCCTGGAGAGCAGGAGAATTTCTAATGACCATGTTTGGTTTTGAGTGTGTACCACTCTATTTGTTGACTTGGCTGAGTTTTGGCTGCAAAGCCAGTGTACCAGGGTCTTCCCCCAACTCCATCTGGGCACTAAGGTCGAGTTTATCTGCCTGGGGACATGGCGGGTGATTAAGGAGGGATGGGAAAACTGCCAAGCCAGCATAATGCCCAAAGAGAGAATTTTAGGGAACTGTTCCTCTAACAGGAGGAGGGGCTGGGGGGGCCTCCCAAACTGGGCTCCAGGAGAATTGGGAGGTTAAACCAGCCAAGCAGCTAGGCCTACACCAGGTTAGCCACCAACCTATACCATAAAGGCCCCAACACCTGCTCCCCTACCTAGGGTCCAATCGCAGGGTGAAAGGGCCTCCTAAGGAGTCCCAGTGGAGAGATGGGGAGGCCGAGCTTCTGCTCCATTGTGTCACCACTGGCCTCTGCTCTCACTCCTACCCTGCCCCCACTCTGGCAGCCTTTGTACTGGAGGGGACATTTGTCCCCAAGACCCTCCTGGAAGGGGAGGAGACAGAAAGATGTAGAAGGAGGCACTGTAGCTAAGAAGGACTGGGGGAGGGGATTAACCCCATCTCTCCCCACAGACATGCTGAGGCACCAGCATGCATACACACAGATTCACACACACCCTAATTCCTTTCACTTCACGGCAGCACACGAGTGAAACACATCCTCCATGCACACGCTTCACACATGGGGTCTCCTTTTGGACTTACAAAGATGGTGGGGGAAACCAAAAGGCAAGGGGACTGGAAACCTCAGAGGAGCAATGATTCTTATGGAAAGGGGAGCATTAGACCCACCCTTTCGAGAATCTCATAAAAGCTATGGATCATTCTCTTCCTACAAAATTCATATTCTTTTGTATGTGGTGCACCCCAACAATTTTACACACAATGTCAGGGGCTCAAGGACCCCAGCAACCTATCTGCAGAGCTTCTGAGACTCCAAGACTCTAACCTCACACAAAGGACAGGCATGATCCAGAGTCTATGTCCCTTATTACCAAATAGACTAGTCATTGTCCCTGAAGGTTCCCAGCAAGCTGGGAAAGGAAACCTGGACCAGAAGCCGCACATCTTCCACCACAAGCAGGCACAGCTTGGGTTTAGCCTGCCCGAGCCTAGATTTCCCTACAGCAGCCCGATCCTTTCTCCAGCAGCTCAACAGATCCCAGGCACCCCAAAACCAGACATGCCCTCTTAGCCTCACTTCACCCCCCCACCCCACTCTGCCTAGAAAACCACCAACTCCTAAGATGTCTGAGCTACCTCTACAGAGCCCTCCTCACACTCACCCCCAATGCTGCCCGGACACCGGGCTCTGAACTCACAACCACATCAGCCGGATCCAACTTGGGCATCCCCTGAATTCTTCACAGTCCCACCCACACTACAAGGACCTGCTGCTTCTTTCCAAATTGAGGCTTTAGGAAGAAATCAAGCTGAGGGAGGGCGGTTGGTCTCTGGCGCCCATTCTGACTGACATGCAACCCACCACCGGCAAGTTTCCAAAGGAGCTAGCCCCTCCCTGCCACCCCAAAGCTCCCTCTGGGCTGCAGGGGTCACTGACCTTGTGGGAAGAGGCAGGAGAGGAGGCTGGGGTGGTGCTGGGATGGTGCAGGGGGACAGGGCCCCGGCAGCTGCATCTGTCTCCGCAGAGAGAGTGAGAAGGAGCGAGCGGCCTCAGCATCCCCCCCTCAGGCCTGGCCATCCATCGCCAGCTGGGAACCTGAGCTGCTCCCTCAGAAGGAAGGAGAGGGAACCAAGGAGATCCCGGTGCCCCCCCCTCCTCAGCCTTTCGATCCCCACCCCCACCTCCCCACCCACTGGATTTAAATGTACAGAGACTCCTGGGGCAGCAGCATGAAACACACTCACTTGCTGTCACACTGACACATGCAGATAGACACCCATACAGTCTCTAGACCCCCACCGCCAAGGGGTGGGGCTTCCAAGGTTGAGAGGAGATTAGAACATTTTCCTCCTCTTTCCGTTCCAAACCCGGGCACGAATGGACCATCTGCTGCCAAAATGCCAACCTCTGAGCCTACCCCTAGATCACAACCCTGGGAGCTGCCCCTGTGGTGAGCACAGGGTCCCTCAGCTGACAGACCAGGACCCTGGGGAGCCAGACATAAATCAGGCATTGGGAAAGGAAGTCTTTGAGAGACCGTGGAAACTGACACCTCTGCGTTCTTCAGCTTTAGCCCAGCTCCGGAACCTCGGGAGGATGGGCAGAATGGGCATAGCTCTGCCTGTAATTCGGAGCTGGGCACCCAGGGCTTGCAGAATCACAATACCCGCAGAAACCTCAGATCCTCTGACACTCATGCAGCCGGTCGGCCATGGATTCTACAAAATGTCTCAAGCACTTGCTCTATGCAAATAGCGTTCTGTTAACATATATATTTTGGGGATACCACAGTGGTCAAGACAGATCTTGTCTCACTCCAGGGGTCTTTCCCTTCCACTCCAAGCGTTTATAGAGGGTTCCAGAAGAGCTGGGTTAGAGTTTAAAAAAAATCACCAGGGATACCCAGATGGTGGGCTAGGAAGATTCTGAAGAAGAGAAGGTGTTCCTAGTGTTGTGGTTTCTTGGTTTTCAGAGTGTTAAAATAAAGGGACTCTGAGATGGGGGTGTTAACCCTTCCCTCCCAGAGACTGTCTGAACACCATTTGCCTCCTACCTGCAGCCCCACCAGCGACACCCTCAGGCTCCACCAAAACACACCAATGAATCCAACCAGAAGAACCCCAGAACACACTTCCCCACAGAGCCAAGGCCCAGCTACTGACCCAGCACCCCAGCCAGCTAGCAGCTAGAGCTTACCCCCGGCAAACAAGAGGGGGGATTTGCCTGAGGTAGAGGAATTCAGGAGAAAAGGAGGAGTGAAGATCAATTGCCATCAGAATCACAATCAAGGGTATTTAGGGGTGAGGAGGAGGAGCCCTAAGCCCTCTCTGCCAAAAGGCAGCAAAAAAAGAATTATTTAAACTTTTGTTGTTCTTTTGGTTCAGACAGTAAATTGTTTGTCACTGGGAGTTGGGAAGAAGAGAAACCAAGGAGATGAAAATCAATGTTCTGGCAACTCCTGAAGACAGGTAACAAATTAATTGCTCCTTCACATCCTCTAGTTCCTCACTCTCCCTCCCCAACACCCCAACACACACCTCGGCCAGGTGGCTGCTGCCAAACAAACTTTGCAAATGAAAATTTCAACCAGGAAAATGGGCTTGGGGCCAAGTTCCATTCAAATAAGCAAATACCCCACACAATGGTCTGATTCATCCACAGGCCTAGTTACACAAGCCTGGCTCGGGGAAGAGAAAATAAATATCAATATAAGTGTC
>NW_011889087.1:2506958-2517765 GCF_000151845.1 Pteropus vampyrus | reverse complement strand
GCGCGCGCGCGCGCGAGGATCGGGCGAGGCGCGCACCATTCGCACGCCCACGACTCCAGCGCCCCCTCCAACCCTGAATTCCAGCGCCTCCCACCCCTCGCCCTGGAATCTGCGTTAGCGGCGCTGAGAAAGTGTGGGGCGTATTGGAGGCGAGGCAGGGAATCACGGACATTCTCCCTCCCTCCCCCTCCCGCAGCCTCACCTGAGGCCGGGGCTTCAGTGCTCGAGCCGCGAGGTGTCCCGAGCATGCCCCGGGGCCACAGTAAGGGCCACGGGGCTAGGCCGGAGCGAGGCGGCCCCGGCCCCGGGTCCCCAGCGCACCAGCTTGTTTTCCTGGCGCCGCCGACAGTTGTGAGCCCGGGGGAGCCTCTGATTGGTGCATTTCCTTCCCCTCGGCCTCCGCTCTCTCTCCCCCCACCACTCCTCCGCCCGGTTCCCTTTGTTTCATTGACTTTTGTGAATGAAACCCCGGGGCCGGGCACGCCTGCCAATCCGGAGACTCGCTTGGCCAAGCCAGGGGGCGGAGTTTCCCAGCCACGCGGGCCAATCAGAACGCAGGGGTTGGCTCCCGGCTTCATTCACTGCTTGGGCTCCCATTCATAAAAAAATAAACTCGCGGCCGGAGTTCATTCAGAAAGCGCTGAGAGAAAAGGAGGGAACCCGAGGACCCGATGGCTTCTCCGCGAGCCTCAGCAGTAGCCCCGGGTCTGAGGCTTGGCGAGCCCCTCTTGCTGGAGTCTGCACGCGTCCTTGTGCATTTGCATGTATGTGGGAGTGTGAACATGTCTATGTGCTCACACTGGGAGGAGGCGAGCTGATTTGTGTGCCCAGTGGAACAATAATAACTAGCATTTATGAAGCGCTCCTCTTCCACGGGCTCATTTCATTCCCATAACCTGGGGAAGTGGCTTTATGGTTTCCATTTTACAGAGATTGAAAAGGAGCACTCAGAGAGGTGCAGTGACCTGGCTGAAGTCGCTCAGTCAGTGGCTGGGGTTTACAGCTCCCAATCCCCTATATTCTTCTGTATAGTCCTTTGAGGCCACAGTTAAATGAATTAAAGCTACGTGACAACTAATACACAACCTGGCACAGAATTCAGGCTTTTCCTCAAGGGTCTGAGCTCTGCAGAGCAGTTCTGTGACCTACTTTCCATTGATTGCAGCAGAAACCAGAGGCCCCAGCTTGGACCTCTGAAAGGACAGTTCCTCTCAGCCACCCTTCCTCTTATCCTGAGAGCAAACATAGGGTATTAAGGAGCAAAAGCTCCAACAGATCTGATGATCTGAGAGCAGTTCTACCCAAAAATCTGGTCATAGTCTCTGTCACTTCGTTTATTCACTTCATCCAATAAACATTTATTGGGCTAGACACAGTATTGTGTCCCAGGTAGGGAGCAGTGACCAAGACAAGCACTTGATGAGAGTTGGCCTGCTTAGGCTGCAGCCATGGGGACACACAGGACACAAAATCCCCCAGGCCTTTTTTTTTCTGAGATGATTCTCTGAGTCTACAGTTTATGCACTTCTTCGAGGAGAGCCTGATTTTGCTTCCTGCCTGTTTGTGATAAAAAAGAGACTGGCTGCTTTCAAATTTATCTAATCTTAACACCCCATTTTACAGATGAGGCACTGGAGATTCAGAAAAGGAAATGATAACGCATGAGCTCTTCCAGTTGATCAAGGTCAGGACTGGGATTAGAATACCAAACCTGTAGCACCTATTTAGAGCTCATTTCACAAGATCATCTTGGAGAAATGAAAATAAATTTCTCTGTTTTCTCTGCTGAAATGTACTTTAAGGCTCATCTCTACTGTCCCTTTCCTCCAGGAAGCCTTCCAGATAGCCTGAATTAGTTCCTTAAAGACCCACAACATTCTTGCCTATATCTCTGATGTTAATGTCTTTTATTCTGCCTCATCGTATAGTCATCCATAAGTGTGGAGAGCTGTCCAGGGTCTTGGAGGAAGTCTTATTTGCCTTTATAATTCTTTCCCTAGCCTGCTTTACAAGTGTGAGGGTCCCATGAAATGCTAGTTCAGTGGATAGGTACAATAAAGACAAAACTAATGGAGCTTAGCAGGAACCCAGCCGAAGGGAGAAGAGACAAGCCCTAGCAAATCCCCGCTTTGGGCTGGATGGAACCAGTTTAGGGAGGAGCTTGTGTCTCTAGGCCAAGAGAAGTGGGGGAGGAGGACAGAGGATTCTTCTGGGAGGCAGTTCTGATGTAGTGTCCATGACAATGAAGAGAATTCCAGTGCGTCCCTGAGCGAGCACTCCAGTTGGGGATTTTCTAGGATAGATCTTGAGGTTTTACTTTTTTATGGAGGACCACTGATTCTCTGGAGAGTAACTGCTCCTCCCCGTTCCCCATCCCGGGACCTTCTTTGGCTCCAGCTCGGCATGCAGGCTGAGTGAGAAAAGGTACCACTGCTGCTGCCACTGCTGTCACTCGCCTGGCCTCCAATTCAACACCACCCAGGCTCAGAGCAGTGACATCTCCAGGGGGAAAATTTGAGCCTCTTCCAAGGCTCCAGGTGTTGGGGAGAGGAGGGAATAGAGGGGCGAGTGATTTCTGTCGGGGCAATAACCAAAATTTACTTGCCATTTGCTGCTGTAAGAGCTAGACCTGCATTAACTGATGCAGCCTTCATAGCAAGCCTGTGAAGTGTTGTCCCCATTTTACAAATGAGGAAACTGAGGCCTTGAAAACACATATCTACCCCAAGGGTCCACTCAACAGAGTACCCCAAATGAACTAGGCACAAAGACTACACTTTGAGGAAACACAGCAATCTGAATGGAGGACAAACCTGAGCCAGAGTCTACATGGACATGCCCAGGTTAAGGATGCTCACGGCCCCCTCCTGGACACACAGCTTCAGGGAGGATGCACACAACATACTTCCAGACACCCCCCACCCCAACACACCTTTGGTGAGAGTTGCATAATGCTTCCTTCCCACTAGTATATCAGAGCTGAACTCTGACCTGGTTTCCCAGAATTTTAAGTTATAAAATGTAAATGTGGGTTTTAGATATGCAGATGTTCTTACCAAGGCAGCCTGAGACTTGCTCCAAGAGCTGGAAGGTCAGAGTTCTGGGATGAGGAGGAGAGGAAAGTGGATCAGACTAAGAGGCCCAGTTGTCATCAGAGAAGCAGGATCTCCCTGAGGCCCTCAGATAGGGTAGTGACAGGGGGCTGAGTGATCTGTAAAACCTGACTGTGAGGGGAGGACAGAAAGGTCTTCAAAGGCCTGGCTGCCTTAATGTCGGGAAGAGCTGAGAGTCCCAGAGGCTAAAATGGTGGAACTCAGAGAATAACCCACGGAGACAGCTGGGTAAGACCAGATGGACGAGATAAACAAGGTTAAGTGGTGTCCTATGTCCCTTTAGTGTCTCCCAGACCAGAGTTGTCACCAGGGGGAATGAGCCAGAGAGCAGGGTCAGGCGGCAGGGTCAGGAACATGGGGTTTTCCCATGGGCTGGTGGGTAAGGACCACCAAGAAAAAAATGTGCCACTCTCGGACTTCCTTTAGTCCTTGTCTTACAGTTCCACTTTCACCCTGATTGCTTCCTCCAGACTTCCGGGGCTCTGAACCCAGGGACAATGAATGTGCAACTGCCTGAAACCAACTGCCCACATCAGTGTGTCTATTCGTGTGTGCATTTGCTGAGGAGAAGGTCCATCAAGGGTCATCACAGGGCAGGTCTGTGAAGCCACCCACCCCAGGTTAAGAACCACTGGCCTATGTCTTTTATCATAGATGGCTCTACAAGATGATAGATCTTGTCAATATGTACTACCTTAAAAATAGTTGGAAAGGCACTACTTTTGGAGAATGTACTTGAAAGGATGGTGGAACAACTACTTCTGTTATTCCTCTTCACCTTGCACTTAGCCTGAGACCTCTCTTGAGACCCACAGAAAAGGGGGCCCTCCCTCTAGGCAGTTGGCCAGGAGCATGTTTGGCAGAAGAAGATTCAGGGAAAGCTGGTGCCTTGCTCAACTCCAGAGGGCGCCCTAGTAGAGGAGAACTGTGTCAGGAGAAAAGACGGAAAGATAAGGCCTTGGATGGAGATCTGGCCTCTCTTTCCCTTGTATAGGGGAGGGGATCGGCTGTCCTCAAGAACCTTGGCAGAACCAGGAGGAGAAAAAACCCCAGCCTGATTCCCGTGGAATCTCCTACTGCAGATGGAGCCGGCAGTCAGGAATTCGGGGTAGGAGGTTCTCGTTCTGAGAGAGACCCACATCTGGGGTGATAACTGTGATAATCTCAGCAGTAGAGCAATAGACACGATGATACCAGTGTGGGGCCAGCCAATCCCTGGGCTGATTTTAGGACCTTTTGGGAGCATTGAAATATTTTTAAACAAGGCTGAATAAATGTGTCCTCCTTTCATCTGGAATATTGTCCCAGGAGGAAAGTTTGAACCTAATGCTGGGAAGAGTCTGGGAGGCCAAAGAGAGATCAAGGGCGCCCCAAGGGAAGTAATTTTTATTTTTCGTGGGTGCTAGTGACTTTGGCTTTTCATATTTGCTGCCCGCAGAAGCCCAAGACTCCCCCAAAATGCAAAAAGCCTTCCTTGTCCTGTTCTGTCTCTTTCCCTCTTTGTCCAGATTTCAGTCCTCTGCTTTTAGATGAAGCACCCCAGCTCAAGGACCGGCTCTCTCTGAAAGCTGCAGGATATAAGATTTTATTTTTCCTTTTGAATTTTTCTCCTTTCCGTCAAAGAGAGACAAACGGACAAATGTCAGCAGCCTGAAAAATTGGAATGGAATCGGTTCCAGTTGGGCAGAGTCCAGGATGTTCCCCCTTTTTAATTAAGTGCGGACTTGAATTATGAGGGCCACAGCTCCCACTGGGCGGGGCTCTGCCACTGGAAGGCGATTTCTCTTGCTAAAGATTAAACGCCATTTATTCCACTTAGTCTCTCCTTAGTTCTCTGAGAGTGTCTATATTTGCTCTTGTCATCACGAATAATGGACAATCGTGTGGATGCCCCATCTCATTAGGGCAATGGCAGGGATCCCCACAGCTGGCAGAGCCTGGGGATTTGACTCATCCTGGGCTCTTTTTGGGGGGAATAGTAGTGGGAGTGGGGATTCCTGGTTTTATTTCTGAGTTCCCCTTCCCCAAACAGAAACTCTTTCCCCCTCTCTGTCCCTGTCTGTTTTTCCCCCACCCCTGGCTGCACCCCGATGCTGGAGGGCTTACCTGTTACTGTGGAAGCTGCTGCTATAGATTTATTTCTCCTGTTGATTCTCATCTATGCTGCTGATGATTCCAGGCCAGATTTATCTGGTAATTTACAGCTACGGTTGTTAATTTATGATCTGGGGGCCGTGGAGCTCAGAGCCCAGGAAATGATGCTTCTGCTGGTTGAAGGCTCTGCTTTCTTCTCACTCTGTGGGGACCAAGAGCCTGGGTGGAGAAGAGCATGGTGGAAAGGAAGGACGTTGGGGAGATGCATGCTGACAGGACACGATAACTAACCAGATGGAGGCCAGGTGTTCTGGATCCTAACTGGAGTTTCCAAAATATGGTATTTGCACATACGCTTTATACTTCATTGTTTTCCTAAGCCTTTTCAGGTAATGTTACCTTATTATATTTTCCCATCATTCCCCCAAATAGGTATTTTTAGTTCTATTTTATAGTCAAGCACTCTAAAGTTCAGAGAGCAATTTGCCTGATGTCACCTAGGGGTGGGGACGTGGGAGAGGGAACCAAACTCTTACCTCCTCCCGATTCCCTTTCCCAGGTCTACCTAGCTCCAGGGGGAGCCGCTTCTGAGAGCCAAGTAGAGACAAAGCAAGTGTCCTTACCAGCCTGATCCCCAGTCCTCTGATATCCTGACCCCACCTGACCCTCCCCTCCTTGACATGTCCTTTTTAATGTTCTTTTTCCCCCCCCCGCTAGAAATCCCACTTTCCTGTTAAGAAATACCTGTTAGGGTCTTGCTAATTGTGTATCTTCTTAGGGGGTGGTTCAGCATTTTCTTAAATTGCACATCAGACATGAATGTCTCCCACAAAGGGAAAACTGTTGCGGGGGGGGAAGCATTTTGCTCCCTAGAAATTGAGAATGTAAAGTATATTTAATTAAAATGATAAATCTGATTTTCAGTTTTGTTTTTACTACTGCTAAAACTAATCTATTTTATGCACGTTTGCAGAAGGCTGCAGCCATCAAATCAGAGAATATTAGAGCTGTGAGGCACCTGGAGATCTTTCTGGGCCAAACCCTTCATATTATTGACAAAGAAACTGAGTCTCAGATTGGGGAAGGGACCCCCTGAAATTCCAGTGATGTGTGAGGGGCTGGTTCTTCCCCACTCCACCTTCTGTCCCTACTTAAACTTACTGGTGTATCTCAAGGGCAGAAATCGCCTGGCTCTGGTCCTCTCTCTTTTTAAGTGTCTCTTCCTTACCCCCAACCTCCAAAGCAAACTCGTATTGGGAGGGGCTTGGCCTCCGGAGCCCCTTCCCCCACCTTTCCAGTTGGTACCGATTACTTTTCTACCCAGTTCCCTCCCTCTGACCCTGTGTATCTCCCAGGGCTGGATGCTTATTCTGCATAGATTTCATTTGGTGAGATTTTAAATTGTACTTGGTTCTCTGTATTTTTCTCTCTGCCTTACTACAGGATAGTAACCAAACCTTTGTGCCAGCTATGTCTGCAGCATTGAAAACAGAAGCTATTGAATTCTTATTTTATGTAGCTTTTGCTTAAAACAAGACTGTAAATGTGAAATGTTTCTTTATTTGAATATGATGAGACAGCCACATGGTATAAAATTCAAAAGTCACATATTGTTCTCTGGTATAATTTTATAATCTCTCCCCTGGCAACCCATTTTAACTTCCTCGAGGCAGCCATGGTATTTGATGTCTTGTGCATTCTTGGTGACACAGACCATATATATATACACATGACCTCAACAAATACAGACCTCACACTCATACATTAATCCCCTGTCTTTTGTTTACATGAACGATAGAGAACAGTGAGCATTGTGGCATGAATGTATCAAAAGCCAAAGAAACTTCATCCCAACATGACTCGGTGTAACCAGAGAACGCACACTACAAGAAGCACTGTTTGCAGCTGGACAAGAAGTTCTGGAGGTTGTTCTGTGATATGATGGTCGTGCCTACTCCCTCACCTCCCATACAATTAAAAATAAAGATAATATAAACTATAGAATTAGAAGAAGTCCAGACAAGATTTGATTTTCATCCTGACGACCAATACCAGAGTATTTTGAAGAAAAAAAATTTGGTGTCTCTGCTTTTGTGAAGGCCCAAGCACCACCTTAGTCTGACTGGGATAACCCTGGCATGGGTTCTGACATAGACAGGCCCAGGTCCAAATCCTGGTTGTGTCTCTGACTGACTTCATGATCTAGGTGAGTCAGTGAATCTCTCTGAGCCTCAGTTTCCTCATCCGTACAACGGGGATAAGAAGACCTACCTTGGCTCTTGACGTCAGTTACCTTGTAGGAGAGAGGGGACTAGGGATAATGTGTTGTCAGTGCAGGGTTAACAGAAATGAGCCTCCTTTCAATCTCTCTCTCTCTGTAAGTGTGTACACACACACGTGCAGGTCTCTGTGGCTGTCCCCTTCCCCTTGCACATCCTCACTGCACTGCCTCTTCCACTTTAGTCCTCTCCTACTCCCAGTGCGTGGGCTGATGTGTGGATAGGGCGTCAGGTCTCACAGGCAGTGCTGGGCTAGCTATGGGGTCAAAGGCAGGGCTGAGTCCCAACATCCTGAGAACTCCTCTTAGGGATGGCTACCAGGGTGAGAGAAAGTAGGCTGGGTGGGTGTGTATGGGGGTGGTGGAGGGGGGCGAGGGCTCTTTTCAGCCCATCCTGACTTCCCTATTCCCCTTCTGTGTGCTGCTTTCTTGGGGAAGCCTCAGCAACTGCTTAGCCATGCTTCTGGTGTGCCAACTTAGAAGCAGTGGTCTCTCTCACTTACTGGGTGCTGGTGGCTGGGCTTATTTGGATTCTAAGGGAGGTGGCTTTAAGTCCGCTGGTGCCCAGCCTACAGTGGCTATTAAGATGTCTAAGCTTCTAGGGACAAGGGACTCCACCTTCTTGCACAGATAAGTGGGGGGTCTAGTTAAGAGGCAGGAGGTAATTGTCAAGGGAGGGAGGATTGTGAGTCCTTGTGTGTGTGTGTGTGTGTGTGTGTGTGTGTGTGTACACAAATTATAATAGTGACTGCTTTACTTCTCATTTCCAAGAAGGAAGAAAGCTGTAGTAATTTCTTCAGAATGAGGAGTCCCCTCTAAGAGACTCTAAGATTGTGCCCAAGACAGCTGGCACATTCCACGGGAAATGTCTTTCTGGGGTCTGGGGAGCTGGATAAAATAGAGGGAACAACCAATCTGCTTGGTCCAATTTCCATCAGAAATCTTTGTCATCTTCTCCCTTAACCCTACTTTCAGTTTAAACTCAGCAAGCATTTACCAAAATATACTTTGTGTAAAAACATATTCCTGGGGTCGAGAGGCTCAGAAATGAGTCAGGCCCCTACCTCTGCCCAGAGGGGCCCACCATCTGGTGATGGCATCATGGATGTGGTTGGTGGGGAGAAACTATACATCTTCCCTGTGTTTGTACAAAAGCCAAAGGGCTCCCTTCACTGGAGGAAGAGAGACCAGGTGTGGCAGCTTCAGTCCCAGAGATCCTATTCCTTCCAGTCTGTCTCTAATGCCATTCCCTCCCCAAAATCTTTCCTGGTAGATTTTTTTTCCTCCCAGGGAGCTGGTTACTCTTCTTCAACTTTCTCAGTGCGAGTTGCAGAGAACTTATTTATTCACTGGACAAGGTAAAGTCTCTCTCATGATGCTGATCTCCCTTGACCTTGTATTAGACTCCTCCTCGGACTTGTCCTGGATTCACCCACTAGATTAGAAGTTCCGTGGGGCAGCTTAGGCACCTCACTCCTTTTCTGACCCGCCGTGGTACGCAGTGCAGCCTCTGGAGCAGTCAGGGCTTTGCAATCTGCCTGCTGAGGCTGAATCGAAGATAGATGCTTTGTATAGCCCCTGGAACTAAGTTTATGGCCAGGAGATGCTCTCTGGAGACACAAGGAAGCACTGGGGTCTTTGAAGCAAGACTTGGAATACTACGAGCTGTGGGCCAAGTTGGACCCAGTGCCTGTTTTTGTGTGGCCTGTCAGCTACAGAGGGTTCTTAACCATTTTCAATGATTGAAAATAATAATAATAATAATAAAATAATATTTTATGACATATGAAAACATAAGAAATTCAAATTTTAGTGTCCAGAAATAGTTTTATTGGGACATAGTCATACTTATTTGTTAGTTATTTTTGTGCTACAACAGCAGAGTTGAGTAGTTGCAAGAGAGATGATGTGACTCACAGAGCCTGCAGTATTTGCTTCCTTTACAGAAAAAGGTTTGCTGAGCCTCGCTCTAAAGTGAAGGAGTCCTTATGGAAGGCTGGGGCACCCAAGGGATGGGCGAAATGTCTCTGGGCAAGTCAGGGGCATGGGCAGCCTATGGTTCATTTATCCAGCAAGAACCCTGCCCAGGGGGCTGAGAGAGACTTTAGGAGGTGTCTCTTTCCTGGTCAGGAGAGCTGGGAGTTGAGGTGGAGCTAAGTGACAAAGAGGCTGGGGCTTTGGGTTTTGCTTCCATGTGGCATGGCTCTCTGGCCCCAGTTTCCTGCTTCTTCCCACAGCCCTCCTGAATCTGGGAGCCTGTGGGGCTTGCACAAAGAGAAAAAGGGTCTCCAAATACACCATGCTCTTACCTTCCTGAAGCCTGACTTTTTCTGAGTGAAATGGAGAAGATTTGAGAATCCTCAGTGGGGAGACCTGCCCATCACCACAGGCTCTGGACCACAGGGTGAGAAGTGACAGCATCTGCCATGGCAGGGCTCAGCCACCGTGCCACTGGAGTTGGCTCCAATCTGCACTCTGCCACCTACAAAGAAGGGGTTCAACCAGCATGCTTTGTGCTCTCCCCTTCCTTCCTGCACCCACATAGCGGAGGCAGCCAGAGACACTTGGGAAACTTGCCTTGAAGAACAGATGAGTCAGAGAGATGAGCAAAAGACCCTGTGCTTGGGTGGCATTTCCCAGAAGGCCTTGTGCCTGACTGGCATTGACCAAAGTGGGAGGGGTCACCGTTGGGGGTCAAACCCAGGAGACTATCTTGAGCAGAACTGACAGCAACTCTTTTGAAAGCTTATGCCTGCAGTGCTGGCCATGTCCCTCTCATTTGTTCATTCATTTGTACAACACATTTTTGTGGAGCTTACCCTTTGATAGAGAAGGTTGACATTCTCTGCTATGGGGAGGAAGTTATAGGTAAAACAGAAATCACTAACATTTACTGAGAGCATGCTAAGTGTCAGGCACTATTCTAAGCCCTGTGCCTGTATAAAATTCTTTAATCCTCTCAAAAACGCTCTGTGTGTGGGGGTGGGGTGGGGTGGGGGGAGTGTTGGTTAGGTACTGTCATTATCCTCATATTATAAATGGGAACACACAGGCTCAGCGAGGAGAGGCAACTTGTCTGAGGTCACCCGGTTGAGAAGGGGCAGAGTCAGCCTATGAATCCAGGCTTGTCTGATTTCAGAAGCCAAAGTCCTAACCACAGCCTGAACTTGGATGTTCGAAAGAGAGAGAGACCTTCCTTTTGGGGAGGATTGGAAGAGGTAGCAATGGAGCTGGCACTGAGGTGAGTGGGATTTGGGTATGGGGCTGTGGGGAGGGTATTCCAGGCTCAGGAGATATCAGGACTAAAGGCTGAGAAGCACAA